>NC_134356.1:311843582-312008359 GCF_048569485.1 Anomaloglossus baeobatrachus | reverse complement strand
TATAATGCCACCCTGTACAGAAATGCCACCCAACACAGTATAATGCCACCCAACACAGTATAATACCACCCTGTACAGACATGCCACCCAACACAGTATAATGCCACCCAACACAGTATAATGCCACCCAACACAGTATAATGCCACCCTGTACAGAAATGCCACCCAACACAGTATAATGCCACCCAACACAGTATAATGTCACCCAACACAGTATAATGCCACCCAACACAGTATAATGCCACCCTGTACAGAAATGCCACCCAACACAGTATAATGTCACCCAACACAGTATAATGTCACCCAACACAGTATAATGCCACCCAACACAGTATAATGCCACCCAACACAGTATAATGCCACCCTGTACAGAAATGCCACCCAACACAGTATAATGCCACCCAACACAGTATAATGTCACCCAACACAGTATAATGCCACCCAACACAGTATAATGCCACCCTGTACAGAAATGCCACCCAACACAGTATAATGCCACCCAACACAGTATAATACCACCCTGTACAGACATGCCACCCAACACAGTATAATGCCACCCAACACAGTATAATGCCACCCAACACAGTATAATGCCACCCTGTACAGAAATGCCACCCAACACAGTATAATGCCACCCAACACAGTATAATGTCACCCAACACAGTATAATGCCACCCTGTACAGAAATGCCACCCAACACAGTATAATGCCACCCTGTACAGAAATGCCACCCAACACAGTATAATGTCACCCAACACAGTATAATGCCACCCAACACAGTATAATGTCACCCAACACAGTATAATGCCACCCTGTACAGAAATGCCACCCAACACAGTATAATGTCACCCAACACAGTATAATGCCACCCAACACAGTATAATGCCACCCAACACAGTATAATGCCACCCTGTACAGAAATGCCACCCAACACAGTATAATGTCACCCAACACGGTATAATGCCACCCAACACAGTATAATGCCACCCAACACAGTATAATGCCACCCTGTACAGAAATGCCACCCAACACAGTATAATGTCACCCAACACAGTATAATGCCACCCAACACAGTATAATGCCACCCAACACAGTATAATGCCACCCAACACAGTATAATGCCACCCTGTACAGAAATGCCACCCAACACAGTATAATGCCACCCAACACAGTATAATGTCACCCAACACAGTATAATGCCACCCAACACAGTATAATGCCACCCTGTACAGAAATGCCACCCAACACAGTATAATGCCACCCAACACAGTATAATACCACCCTGTACAGACATGCCACCCAACACAGTATAATGCCACCCAACACAGTATAATGCCACCCAACACAGTATAATGCCACCCTGTACAGAAATGCCACCCAACACAGTATAATGCCACCCAACACAGTATAATGTCACCCAACACAGTATAATGCCACCCAACACAGTATAATGCCACCCTGTACAGAAATGCCACCCAACACAGTATAATGTCACCCAACACAGTATAATGTCACCCAACACAGTATAATGCCACCCAACACAGTATAATGCCACCCAACACAGTATAATGCCACCCTGTACAGAAATGCCACCCAACACAGTATAATGCCACCCAACACAGTATAATGTCACCCAACACAGTATAATGCCACCCAACACAGTATAATGCCACCCTGTACAGAAATGCCACCCAACACAGTATAATGCCACCCAACACAGTATAATACCACCCTGTACAGACATGCCACCCAACACAGTATAATGCCACCCAACACAGTATAATGCCACCCAACACAGTATAATGCCACCCTGTACAGAAATGCCACCCAACACAGTATAATGCCACCCAACACAGTATAATGTCACCCAACACAGTATAATGCCACCCTGTACAGAAATGCCACCCAACACAGTATAATGCCACCCTGTACAGAAATGCCACCCAACACAGTATAATGCCACCCTGTACAGAAATGCCACCCAACACAGTATAATGCCACCCTGTACAGAAATGCCACCCAACACAGTATAATGCCACCCAACACAGTATAATGTCACCCAACACAGTATAATGTCACCCAACACAGTATAATGCCACCCAACACAGTATAATGCCACCCAACACAGTATAATGTCACCCAACACAGTATAATGCCACCCAACACAGTATAATGTCACCCAACACAGTATAATGTCACCCAACACAGTATAATGCCACCCAACACAGTATAATGCCACCCTGTACAGAAATGCCACCCAACACAGTATAATGCCACCCAACACAGTATAATGCCACCCAACACAGTATAATGTCACCCAACACAGTATAATGCCACCCTGTACAGAAATGCCACCCAACACAGTATAATGCCACCCAACACAGTATAATGTCACCCAACACAGTATAATGTCACCCAACACAGTATAATGCCACCCAACACAGTATAATGCCACCCAACACAGTATAATGTCACCCAACACAGTATAATGCCACCCTGTACAGAAATGCCACCCAGCACAGTATAATGCCACCCAACACAGTATAATGCCACCCAACACAGTATAATGCCACCCTGTACAGAAATGCCACCCAACACAGTATAATGCCACCCAACACAGTATAATGTCACCCAACACAGTATAATGTCACCCAACACAGTATAATGCCACCCAACACAGTATAATGTCACCCAACACAGTATAATGTCACCCAACACAGTATAATGCCACCCAACACAGTATAATGCCACCCAACACAGTATAATGTCACCCAACACAGTATAATGCCACCCTGTACAGAAATGCCACCCAACACAGTATAATGCCACCCAACACAGTATAATGCCACCCTGTACAGAAATGCCACCCAACACAGTATAATGCCACCCAACACAGTATAATGCCACCCTGTACAGAAATGCCACCCAACACAATATAATGCCACCCAACACAGTATAATGCCACCCAACACAGTATAATGCCACCCAACACAGTATGTCACCCAACACAGTATAATGCCACCCTGTACAGAAATGCCACCCAACACAGTATAATGCCACCCAACACAGTATAATGCCACCCTGTACAGAAATGCCACCCAACACAGTATAATGCCACCCTGTACAGAAATGCCACCCAACACAGTATAATGCCACCCAACACAGTATAATGCCACCCTGTACAGAAATGCCACCCAACACAGTATAATGCCACCCTGTACAGAAATGCCACCCAACACAGTATAATGTCACCCAACACAGTATAATGCCACCCAACACAGTATAATGCCACCCAACACAGTATAATGCCACCCTGTACAGAAATGCCACCCAACACAGTATAATGCCACCCAACACAGTATAATGTCACCCAACACAGTATAATGCCACCCAACACAGTATAATGCCACCCTGTACAGAAATGCCACCCAACACAGTATAATGCCACCCAACACAGTATAATACCACCCTGTACAGACATGCCACCCAACACAGTATAATGCCACCCAACACAGTATAATGCCACCCAACACAGTATAATGCCACCCTGTACAGAAATGCCACCCAACACAGTATAATGCCACCCAACACAGTATAATGTCACCCAACACAGTATAATGCCACCCAACACAGTATAATGCCACCCTGTACAGAAATGCCACCCAACACAGTATAATGTCACCCAACACAGTATAATGCCACCCAACACAGTATAATGTCACCCAACACAGTATAATGCCACCCTGTACAGAAATGCCACCCAACACAGTATAATGCCACCCAACACAGTATAATGTCACCCAACACAGTATAATGCCACCCAACACAGTATAATGCCACCCAACACAGTATAATGCCACCCAACACAGTATAATGTCACCCAACACAGTATAATGCCACCCTGTACAGAAATGCCACCCAACACAGTATAATGCCACCCAACACAGTATAATGTCACCCAACACAGTATAATGTCACCCAACACAGTATAATGCCACCCAACACAGTATAATGTCACCCAACACAGTATAATGCCACCCTGTACAGAAATGCCACCCAACACAGTATAATGTCACCCAACACAGTATAATGCCACCCAACACAGTATAATGCCACCCAACACAGTATAATGCCACCCTGTACAGAAATGCCACCCAACACAGTATAATGTCACCCAACACGGTATAATGCCACCCAACACAGTATAATGCCACCCAACACAGTATAATGCCACCCTGTACAGAAATGCCACCCAACACAGTATAATGTCACCCAACACAGTATAATGCCACCCAACACAGTATAATGCCACCCAACACAGTATAATGCCACCCAACACAGTATAATGCCACCCTGTACAGAAATGCCACCCAACACAGTATAATGCCACCCAACACAGTATAATGTCACCCAACACAGTATAATGCCACCCAACACAGTATAATGCCACCCTGTACAGAAATGCCACCCAACACAGTATAATGCCACCCAACACAGTATAATACCACCCTGTACAGACATGCCACCCAACACAGTATAATGCCACCCAACACAGTATAATGCCACCCAACACAGTATAATGCCACCCTGTACAGAAATGCCACCCAACACAGTATAATGCCACCCAACACAGTATAATGTCACCCAACACAGTATAATGCCACCCAACACAGTATAATGCCACCCTGTACAGAAATGCCACCCAACACAGTATAATGTCACCCAACACAGTATAATGTCACCCAACACAGTATAATGCCACCCAACACAGTATAATGCCACCCAACACAGTATAATGCCACCCTGTACAGAAATGCCACCCAACACAGTATAATGCCACCCAACACAGTATAATGTCACCCAACACAGTATAATGCCACCCAACACAGTATAATGCCACCCTGTACAGAAATGCCACCCAACACAGTATAATGCCACCCAACACAGTATAATACCACCCTGTACAGACATGCCACCCAACACAGTATAATGCCACCCAACACAGTATAATGCCACCCAACACAGTATAATGCCACCCTGTACAGAAATGCCACCCAACACAGTATAATGCCACCCAACACAGTATAATGTCACCCAACACAGTATAATGCCACCCTGTACAGAAATGACACCCAACACAGTATGTCACCCAACACAGTATAATGCCACCCAACACAGTATAATGCCACCCAACACAGTATAATGTCACCCAACACAGTATAATGCCACCCTGTACAGAAATGCCACCCAACACAGTATAATGCCACCCAACACAGTATAATGCCACCCTGTACAGAAATGCCACCCAACACAATATAATGCCACCCAACACAGTATAATGCCACCCAACACAGTATAATGCCACCCTGTACAGAAATGCCACCCAACACAGTATAATGCCACCCAACACAGTATAATGCCACCCTGTACAGAAATGCCACCCAACACAGTATAATGCCACCCTGTACAGAAATGCCACCCAACACAGTATAATGCCACCCAACACAGTATAATGCCACCCAACACAGTATAATGCCACCCTGTACAGAAATGCCACCCAACACAGTATAATGCCACCCTGTACAGAAATGCCACCCAACACAGTATAATGCCACCCTGTACAGAAATGCCACCCAACACATTATAATGCCACCCTGTACAGAAATGCCACCCAACACAGTATAATGCCACCCAACACAGTATAATGCCACTCTGTACAGAAATGCCACCCAACACAGTATAATGCCACCCTGTACAGAAATGCCACCCAACACAGTATAATGCCACCCAACACAGTATAATGCCACCCTGTACAGAAATGCCACCCAACACAGTATAATGCCACCCAACACAGTATAATGTCACCCAACACAGTATAATGCCACCCAACACAGTATAATGTCACCCAACACAGTATAATGTCACCCAACACAGTATAATGCCACCCAACACAGTATAATGCCACCCAACACAGTATAATGCCACCCTGTACAGAAATGCCACCCAACACAGTATAATGCCACCCAACACAGTATAATGTCACCCAACACAGTATAATGCCACCCAACACAGTATAATGCCACCCTGTACAGAAATGCCACCCAACACAGTATAATGCCACCCAACACAGTATAATACCACCCTGTACAGACATGCCACCCAACACAGTATAATGCCACCCAACACAGTATAATGCCACCCAACACAGTATAATGCCACCCTGTACAGAAATGCCACCCAACACAGTATAATGCCACCCAACACAGTATAATGTCACCCAACACAGTATAATGCCACCCAACACAGTATAATGCCACCCTGTACAGAAATGACACCCAACACAGTATAATGTCACCCAACACAGTATAATGCCACCCAACACAGTATAATGCCACCCAACACAGTATAATGTCACCCAACACAGTATAATGCCACCCTGTACAGAAATGCCACCCAACACAGTATAATGCCACCCAACACAGTATAATGCCACCCTGTACAGAAATGCCACCCAACACAATATAATGCCACCCAACACAGTATAATGCCACCCAACACAGTATAATGCCACCCAACACAGTATGTCACCCAACACAGTATAATGCCACCCTGTACAGAAATGCCACCCAACACAGTATAATGCCACCCAACACAGTATAATGCCACCCTGTACAGAAATGCCACCCAACACAGTATAATGCCACCCTGTACAGAAATGCCACCCAACACAGTATAATGCCACCCAACACAGTATAATGCCACCCTGTACAGAAATGCCACCCAACACAGTATAATGCCACCCTGTACAGAAATGCCACCCAACACAGTATAATGTCACCCAACACAGTATAATGCCACCCAACACAGTATAATGCCACCCAACACAGTATAATGCCACCCTGTACAGAAATGCCACCCAACACAGTATAATGCCACCCAACACAGTATAATGTCACCCAACACAGTATAATGCCACCCAACACAGTATAATGCCACCCTGTACAGAAATGCCACCCAACACAGTATAATGCCACCCAACACAGTATAATACCACCCTGTACAGACATGCCACCCAACACAGTATAATGCCACCCAACACAGTATAATGCCACCCTGTACAGAAATGCCACCCAACACAGCATAATGCCACCCAACACAGTATAATGTCACCCAACACAGTATAATGCCACCCAACACAGTATAATGCCACCCTGTACAGAAATGCCACCCAACACAGTATAATGTCACCCAACACAGTATAATGCCACCCAACACAGTATAATGTCACCCAACACAGTATAATGCCACCCTGTACAGAAATGCCACCCAACACAGTATAATGCCACCCAACACAGTATAATGTCACCCAACACAGTATAATGCCACCCAACACAGTATAATGCCACCCTGTACAGAAATGCCACCCAACACAGTATAATGCCACCCAACACAGTATAATACCACCCTGTACAGACATGCCACCCAACACAGTATAATGCCACCCAACACAGTATAATGCCACCCAACACAGTATAATGCCACCCTGTACAGAAATGCCACCCAACACAGTATAATGCCACCCAACACAGTATAATGTCACCCAACACAGTATAATGCCACCCAACACAGTATAATGCCACCCTGTACAGAAATGACACCCAACACAGTATAATGTCACCCAACACAGTATAATGCCACCCAACACAGTATAATGCCACCCAACACAGTATAATGTCACCCAACACAGTATAATGCCACCCTGTACAGAAATGCCACCCAACACAGTATAATGCCACCCAACACAGTATAATGCCACCCTGTACAGAAATGCCACCCAACACAGTATAATGCCACCCTGTACAGAAATGCCACCCAACACAGTATAATGCCACCCAACACAGTATAATGCCACCCAACACAGTATAATGCCACCCTGTACAGAAATGCCACCCAACACAGTATAATGCCACCCTGTACAGAAATGCCACCCAACACAGTATAATGCCACCCTGTACAGAAATGCCACCCAACACAGTATAATGCCACCCTGTACAGAAATGCCACCCAACACAGTATAATGCCACCCAACACAGTATAATGCCACCCTGTACAGAAATGCCACCCAACACAGTATAATGCCACCCTGTACAGAAATGCCACCCAACACAGTATAATGCCACCCAACACAGTATAATGCCACCCTGTACAGAAATGCCACCCAACACAGTATAATGTCACCCAACACAGTATAATGCCACCCAACACAGTATAATGCCACCCAACACAGTATAATGTCACCCAACACAGCATAATGTCACCCAACACAGTATAATGCCACCCAACACAGTATAATGCCACCCAACACAGTATAATGCCACCCAACACAGTATAATGCCACCCAACACAGTATAATGCCACCCTGTACAGAAATGCCACCCAACACAGTATAATGCCACCCAACACAGTATAATGTCACCCAACACAGTATAATGCCACCCAACACAGTATAATGCCACCCTGTACAGAAATGCCACCCAACACAGTATAATGCCACCCAACACAGTATAATACCACCCTGTACAGACATGCCACCCAACACAGTATAATGCCACCCAACACAGTATAATGCCACCCAACACAGTATAATGCCACCCTGTACAGAAATGCCACCCAACACAGTATAATGCCACCCAACACAGTATAATGTCACCCAACACAGTATAATGCCACCCAACACAGTATAATGCCACCCTGTACAGAAATGACACCCAAACACAGTATAATGTCACCCAACACAGTATAATGCCACCCAACACAGTATAATGCCACCCAACACAGTATAATGTCACCCAACACAGTATAATGTCACCCTGTACAGAAATGCCACCCAACACAGTATAATGCCACCCAACACAGTATAATGCCACCCTGTACAGAAATGCCACCCAACACAATATAATGCCACCCAACACAGTATAATGCCACCCAACACAGTATAATGCCACCCAACACAGTATGTCACCCAACACAGTATAATGCCACCCTGTACAGAAATGCCACCCAACACAGTATAATGCCACCCAACACAGTATAATGCCACCCTGTACAGAAATGCCACCCAACACAGTATAATGCCACCCTGTACAGAAATGCCACCCAACACAGTATAATGCCACCCAACACAGTATAATGCCACCCTGTACAGAAATGCCACCCAACACAGTATAATGCCACCCTGTACAGAAATGCCACCCAACACAGTATAATGCCACCCTGTACAGAAATGCCACCCAACACAGTATAATGCCACCCAACACAGTATAATGCCACCCTGTACAGAAATGCCACCCAACACAGTATAATGCCACCCTGTACAGAAATGCCACCCAACACAGTATAATGCCACCCAACACAGTATAATGCCACCCTGTACAGAAATGCCACCCAACACAGTATAATGCCACCCAACACAGTATAATGTCACCCAACACAGTATAATGCCACCCAACACAGTATAATGCCACCCTGTACAGAAATGCCACCCAATACAGTATAATGTCACCCAACACAGTATAATGCCACCCAACACAGTATAATGTCACCCAACACAGTATAATGCCACCCTGTACAGAAATGCCACCCAACACAGTATAATGCCACCCAACACAGTATAATACCACCCTGTACAGACATGCCACCCAACACAGTATAATGCCACCCAACACAGTATAATGCCACCCAACACAGTATAATGCCACCCTGTACAGAAATGCCACCCAACACAGTATAATGTCACCCAACACAGTATAATGTCACCCAACACAGTATAATGCCACCCAACACAGTATAATGCCACCCAACACAGTATAATGCCACCCTGTACAGAAATGACACCCAACACAGTATAATGTCACCCAACACAGTATAATGCCACCCAACACAGTATAATGCCACCCAACACAGTATAATGTCACCCAACACAGTATAATGCCACCCTGTACAGAAATGCCACCCAACACAGTATAATGCCACCCAACACAGTATAATGCCACCCTGTACAGAAATGCCACCCAACACAATATAATGCCACCCAACACAGTATAATGCCACCCAACACAGTATGTCACCCAACACAGTATAATGCCACCCTGTACAGAAATGCCACCCAACACAGTATAATGCCACCCATCACAGAATAATGCCACCCTGTACAGAAATGCCACCCAACACAGTATAATGCCACCCTGTACAGAAATGCCACCCAACACAGTATAATGCCACCCAACACAGTATAATGCCACCCAACACAGTATAATGCCACCCTGTACAGAAATGCCACCCAACACAGTATAATGCCACCCTGTACAGAAATGCCACCCAACACAGTATAATGCCACCCTGTACAGAAATGCCACCCAACACAGTATAATGCCACCCAACACAGTATAATGCCACCCTGTACAGAAATGCCACCCAACACAGTATAATGCCACCCTGTACAGAAATGCCACCCAACACAGTATAATGCCACCCAACACAGTATAATGCCACCCTGTACAGAAATGCCACCCCATACAATATAATGCCACCCCTTACAGTGAAATGCCGCCCAACACAGTATAATGCCACCCCATACAGTATAATGCCACCCCATACAGTAAGATGCCGCCCAACACAGTATAATGCCACCCTGTATAGTAAGATGCCACCCAACACAGTATAATGCCACTGCATACAGTAAAATGCTACCCAATAAAGTGTGATGCCACTCTGCAGAGTAAGATGCCACCCCATACAGGAAGACGTCACCCCATGCTGTAAGACGCCATCCCGTACAATAAACCACCCTGTACAGTATAATACCACCTCATACGGAATGTAGCCCCCGTACAATAAGATGATACCCAACAAAGTGTGAGGCCACCCTGTACAGTAAGAAACCACCACATACAGTAAGGTGCCACACAACAAAATATAATGCCACCCCATACAGTAAGAGACCACCCCATATGGTAAGCCACCACCCCACAGAGTGAGATGCCACCCCATCCAGTAAGACGACACCCCATACAGTGAGACACCACCCCATTCAGTAAAATGCCACGCTATCCAGTAAGTCGCCACCACCCCATGCAGTAAGATGTTTCCTCATACAGTAAATCGCCACCCCATGCAGTAAGATGTTTCCTCATACAGTAAATCGCCACCCCATGCAGTAAGTTGCCACCTCATACAGTACGATGCCACCCCATGCAGTAAGACGCCACCACATACAGTAAGACGCCACCTCATACAGTAAAACGCCACCCCATGCAGTAAGACGCCACCACATACAGTAAGACGCCACCCCATGCAGTAAGACGCCACCACATACAGTAAGACGCCACCCCATGCAGTAAGACGCCACCACATGCAGTAAGACGCCACCCCATGCAGTAAGACGCCACCCCATGCAGTAAGACGCCACCCCATGCAGTAAGACGCCACAACATACAGTAAGACGCCACCCCATACAGTAAGACGCCACCCCATGCAGTAAGACGCCACCACATACAGTAAGACGCCACCCCATGCAGTAAGACGCCACCACATACAGTAAGACGCCACCCCATACAGTAAGACGCCACCCCATGCAGTAAGACGCCACCACATACAGTAAGACGCCACCCCATGCAGTAAGACGCCACCACATACAGTAAGACGCCACCCCATGCAGTAAGACGCCACCACATACAGTAAGACGCCACCTCATACAGTAAGACGCCACCACATACAGTAAGACGCCACCCCATGCAGTAAGACGCCACCCCATGCAGTAAGACGCCACCCCATGCAGTAAGACGCCACCACATGCAGTAAGACGCCACCCCATGCAGTAAGACGCCACCCCATGCAGTAAGACGCCACCCCATGCAGTAAGACGCCACAACATACAGTAAGACGCCACCCCATGCAGTAAGACGCCACCCCATGCAGTAAGACGCCACCACATACAGTAAGACGCCACCCCATGCAGTAAGACGCCACCACATACAGTAAGACGCCACCCCATACAGTAAGACGCCACCCCATGCAGTAAGACGCCACCACATACAGTAAGACGCCACCCCATGCAGTAAGACGCCACCACATACTGTATGAGGTGGCGTCTTACTGTAAGACGCCACCCCATGCAGTAAGACGCCACCTCATACAGTAAGACGCCACCCCATGCAGTAAGTTGCCACCTCATACAGTACGATGCCACCCCATGCAGTAAGACGCCACCACATACAGTTAGATGCCACCCCATGCAGTAAGATGCCACCCCATGCAGTAAGATGCCACCCCATGCAGTAAGATGCCACCCCTTACAGTAAGACGCCACCCCATGCAGTAAGATGCCACCCCATGCAGTAAGATGCCACCCCTTACAGTAAGACGCCACCCCATGCAGTAAGATGCCACCCCTTACAGTAAGACGCCACCCCATGCAGTAAGATGCCACCTCATACAGTAAGACGCCACCCCATGCAGTAAGATGCCACCCCTTACAGTAAGATAGCATTGCATATAGTAAGATGCGCCCCATATAAGAAAACACCACCAAATACAATAAGATGCCACCCTATACAGTAAGATTACATCCAGTACAGTGAGACGCCACCCCATCTGGTAAGTCGCCATCACATACAATAAGACACCACTGCATACAGTAAAATGCCACCTCATACAGTAAGAAACCACCCTATATCATAAGATGCCACCCTATACATTAAAATGCCACCTAACACAGTATGATGCCTTCACAGTACTGCGGTCATTGTTTCCATTTTAATTGTCCTCACACGACGTTACACCTCTCACCTTCCCACTATATTGCCTTTCATTTCTACATGATGTGTCACAATAGGATATATAGTATAGCTTCCTCTTTTTTTTTATATATATATATATATATATATATATATATAATTATTTTAGATTTCAAATTAGATAACACTTGATAAAGGCTATAAATCTAGCTGAAACGTTGGGATTCACATACACGGATTGTTTATGCAAAAAAAAAAAAATGTGTGTATTGTTTCCTTTTAAGCTCTGTCATTAAAGTGGACATTCTCCTTTTTGTGCAAAAGACTTATCTGTGTGCCGGAGTTTATTTTTACCATGGCCTTCACAGTACTCCCAACACGTAGTATTGTCCTCCAGACACTGTGACCCCCCCCAGGGAATTCTGCCTAAAAATGAACCCCCCCCCCCCCAACACAGATCACCAAACAAATGGAAATATTAGACAAAGATAGCACAAGTAAACAAAATGCAGTTGAAGCTGCTTTCACACCTCCGGTTTTTCCTGTGCGGCACAAGTCGGCGTTTTGCAGAAAAAACGCAACCTTTTTTTTTTTGTCGTCGGTTGCATTTTTTTTGCATAGACTTTCATTAGTGCCGTATTGTGCCGTATGGGCTTGCGTTCGGTCCGTTTTTTACCGAATGCGTCAGATTTAGCCGATGCGGCGGCCGGATGGAACGTTGCCTGGCACGTTTTTTGTCCAGCAAAAATAACCGCATTGCGCCGCATCCGGCCGATGTGGCGCGATTTGCAATGCATGCCTATGGACGCCGCATGCGGTGTCCGGTTGGAAACACCGCATCCAGCCGCCGCATGCGGTTTTTTCCACTGCGCAGGCTCAGTAGCGTGCCGCAAGCGGCAAAAAACGGACGGCCCGCATGTCAAAAACTTATGCAAAGGATGCGGTATTGTCGCCGCATCCGTTGCATAGGTTTTAGAGCCGGATTGAGCCGGCTCTGCTAAAACCGGAGGTGTGAAAGCAGCCTTATAAATGAAGGTCTTTATTATTAAGGGAAAAATAAAATTCTAACCTACAGGGCTCTTTGTGGAAAAGTGATTGCTCCTAAACCTAATAACTGGTTGGGCCACCCTTAGCAGCAACAACTGCAATCAAGCGTTTACAATAAGGCCCTGTACACACACACTGGAAAGCGGAATTTTCTTAAGAAAATTCCACAGGGTCTGAAAGATTACCGCACCAGTGGTAAAAAAACCTCGCCAAACCGCACCGGAAAACCGCATGCGATTTGCTGCGGTTTTACCGCCGTATTGCTGTGGTATTACCACCGTTTTGCCGCGGGTTGGTACATGTTTTAATGCATTCAATGCAATAAAGCACAATGAAGAAGAAAAAAAAAAAATAATAATTTCCTTCTGAGATATAGTCATAAGACATAGTGTTCTACAGGCATAGAACACACACTCGGCACTCACACACAGACACAGACATATAGAATATACACATAGAAATAAAACGGACATATAAAAAAAAAACACGTGGGCTCTGCCGTATTTTTACCTTCCAGCCGAGGTAAACACACAGCGGTGGCCCGGTGTTCTCAGGCTGGGGAGGGCAAGGGCCAGGGTTAATGCCCCCCTTTCCCTCCTGCAGCCGAGAATATCAGCCGCAGCTGCCCTGGGACTGTCGCATCCATTATGTGGCAGTCCCGGAGTGTCCCCAGCTCTTCCAGATTGCCGTGGTGCGGTGGCAATCCAGGTAATAACGAATTAATGTCAGCACATCGCTGCCACTAAGTCCAGGCTTTAATCATGGCAGCGTCTATGAGACAGCTTTCATGATTAACCCGTAAGTAAAGTGAATAAACACACACACCAAAAAATCCTTTATTTTAAATAAAACACAAAAAAGCCCCCTCTTTCACCCCTTTATTAACCCCTCCCGAAACACACAGCTCCGCCGTAATCCTCCGAGATCCTACGTCGCTTGCATCCAGCCACGACTGACACTGTACTGAATGCAGCCTCGCAACGAGCCTGCAGAGGTAACCACAGGTCATTTCCCACGGCCGGTAATGTGAACTCACTACCGCTCGGGAGAACTGCAGTGTCGATTGTTGATTGATCTCTCCTCTATCTATTCTTCTATCTATCTATGATTCTATCTATCTACCTACCTATCTATTTATTTATCTATCGATCACTAAGATGTTTTCTGGCAAAACTAAGACTAGGCTTCATGTCCAGCAAAATAAAATAACTCCTCCTACCAAGCCATATATAATATGGCTAAAGTGGGGGAGCATTTCGAGCCCATCGGGGCGCCTTCCACCAGCAAAAAAATTGAAGATCCAAACATGAAAAAATGACTTGAGTAAATAGCTTGTTACTTCCAAAATAAAGTTAATGAAGTCTTAAGTGTAATTACCTTTTTTTCTCAAATGATGTTTAATGGCAAAGTTATTTTTTTTTGCTGATACTAATCCATTCTTTGATTCCATAGTTTGGTACGGTCGTTATGTTGACGACTTGATTTTTGTCTGGTCGGGCGACATTATGGCCATGCCTCATTTTTTGCAATTCTTAAATGGAAATGATTTAAATCTCAGTTTTAGGCCCCTTTCACACGTCAGTGATTCTGGTACGTTTGTGCTTTTTTTTAAACGTACCAGAATCACTGACATACGCAGACCCATTATAATGAATGGGTCTGCTCACACGTCAGTGATTTGTCACTGCACGTGTCTCCGTGCAGCGTACCCGCGTGTGCGTGATTGCTGCACGGAGACATGTCCATTTTTTTCTGGCATCACTGATGTTCCACGGACCACGCAGTGGTGTGGTCCATGAAACACGTGCGAGAAAAAAACGTGCATTTAAAATAATAAACATTTTAACTCACCTGGCTCCAGCGATGTCCTCTGCAGCCCGTTCTGCCGGCTGCTTCTAAGCCGGCTGATTACTGTCGCGCATATTCATTATGCGCGACACAGCCGACCCGGAAGCAGCTGCTGCGGGGGTCAGCGCCGGCCGGATGCTGCACCGCGGGAGCGATCAGCACCATGGACAGCGGGAGCGGGCGCAGGTGAGTTGTTTTCTAAGTGCAATCACGGGCCACGGAGAACGGAGCCCGGATTGCACTTAGACAACCCACGTGTGCCGTGAATCACGGCACACGCAGGGACATGTGCGTGTTTTACACGCCAGTGAAAAACGTCACTGTTTTTCACTGACGTGTGAAACGGGCCTTACATATAGCCATGGTGGCTTACAAGTCCGCTTTTTGGATATCTCTTATTGGGGACCCCAATACAATGACAGTAACTTCTTGTATGTACAGGAAGGAAACTGCAGGCAATACCCTTCTTCTCGTCTCCAGTAATCATCCGCATCATACTGTCAATTCAATAACGCATAGGGAATTCATGCGAGCAAGACGTCTTTGTTCTAGTGATACAATCTTTGATATGGAAAGTATAAAAAATAGAGTACAGGAGAGAGGATATCATATTGATGCCCTCGATCACACGTAAAACCGTACGTAATTGTTCCAGACAAAAAGCGCTTTATAATAATCCCCAATCTGCAAACAGTCATTCCAATGGGAAACAAAAATTAGTTTTTTCAACAGCTTATAGTATTTATTTTCAGCAAATAAAAGCTATTGTTCCCAAATATTTACCAGTTGTTAACCAGGATGCCATTTTAGGTAAAGTATTAAAAGATGGCTGTATGTGTGTGGCAAGACGGGGCCAATCTTTGGATAAGGGTACTTTCACACTTGCGTTCAGCGCAGTCCGTCACTATGGAGAATAGCGCAGTCCGTTAACGCACTGCGCTAGTCTCCATAGACTTGTATGGACAACGCAAGTGTCAGTGTTGCATCCGCTGGACGATGCAGCGTCGTTATTTTGACGCTGCGTCGGGCGGAAGAAACGCAGCATGTAACTTTTTTTGAGCAGCGCAATCCGTAGGATTTCACTGCGCATGCTCTTTTTTTTTTTTAAATCACAAACATTATTTTGTCTCTCGGTGGCCGAACGTTTAGCTGAGCACCCGGCCGCCGGCATGTGAGAGCACTCAGCTGAGCGCCCGGCAGCCGGCTATTGAGAGCGATCAGCTGAGCGTTCACAATAGTCTGCTGCCGGTAAAACTGTAAAGAAGAAAAAAAAAGCTTCCGTTGTTTTGTACGATCCGTAGCATCCGTTCTGCCACTATATGCAACGCAGCCGTTGCATCCGTCACACAACGCAATGCTACGGAAGCCGTCCAACGCAAGTGTGAAAGTAGCCTAATATACTCTCCCCAATCTTGTTTTCGACAGCAAATCAACAACAGCACTAGTTTCAGATAAAGGGTTTCTATAAGTGAGGGGGGTCTAGGTGCGATTTATGTTTTTTGCCCTAAACAGGAAAACTGTTTTCACTCCCTTCTGGAAAACCGCATGTGATTAAATCCTTTATTAATTGCGATACAGACCATGCGATTTATTGTATTGAATGTGTATCATGTAAGTTACATTATGTGGGTTACACTTCTCGGAAAAATTAAAAAACGCATAGCTGAACACATCGCTAACAAACAACAACCCATCTTATTCTGGAGCCACCAAATATTTTGTAACCATGCATATTGGGAATCTAGATAGCTTCTCTTTTTTTGCTATTGAGAAAGTCAATGCACCCATCAGAGGTGGTAACTAGAGATGAGCGAACCGGTCCCGGTTCGGCTCGAGGTCGGTTCGCCGAACGGAGGTCCCGTTCGAGTTCGGCTCGTCGAACGTTCGACGAACCGAACTCGAACTGCATAGGAAACAATGGCAGGCAATCACAAACACAGAAAAACACCTAGAAAACACCCTCAAAGGTGTACAAAAGGTGACAAACAACTCAAAGACATGGGAAAGTGACAAGGACATATACTCATGCGAAAACAAAACAGCTGGACAAGGAAAAAGAGGAGGACACACAGATATATGAGTATATGCAAGGAAACATCGATTCCATTATTGTGCAACTTGAGCCCTGCTCATTTTAGGCTTCCAATCTTGATAAATTGCCGGAGCTCGCCACGTACGCCTTGGGGATCTTGTCGTGTCCTGCAGCCAGCGTTCTCTCGGAACCTGTCTTCAGTGCTGCTGGGGGTCTGCTGGCAGATAAGCACACGTGTCTGTCCACTGACAATGTGGACATGGCTCTCAGAGGACTTTTCTTCCCCTGGGTCAGCCAGGGGACGGGAAAGGCACGCGTATTTTTGAGAGTGCTTCATGTCTTTTTCTTTTTCAAAAGGGGGCTCAACCGATGCCAGTCAAGTGGGGTGTGTGTGGCCCAGTTAGTGGAAATGAGGGAGACTGTGGTTGGAGTCCCCTCGCTGTGTTTCTAAAAGAACCAAGATGAACAAGTCATGGCTCTCAGAGGACTTTTCTTCCCCTGGGTCAGCCAGGGGACGGGAAAGGCACGCGTATTTTTGAGAGTGCTTCATGCAAAGCATCTTTTTCTTTTTCAAAAGGGGGCTCAACCGATGCCAGTCAAGTGGGGTGTGTGTGGCCCAGTTAGTGGAAACGAGGGAGACTGTGGTTGGAGTCCCCGCGCTGTGTTTCTAAAAGAACCAAGATGAACAAGTCATGGCTCTCAGAGGACTTTTCTTCCCCTGGGTCAGCCAGGGGACGGGAAAGGCACGCGTATTTTTGAGAGTGCTTCATGCAAAGCATCTTTTTCTTTTTCAAAAGGGGGCTCAACCGATGCCAGTCAAGTGGGGTGTGTGTGGCCCAGTTAGTGGAAACGAGTGAGACTGTGGTTGGAGTCCCCGCGCTGTGTTTTACATGCTTTTAGAAGGGCATGACATGGCTTAGAGGTTGACTTTCAGCATCTGGAAACTGTTGGCTACCAAAATGCTGCCTTTCCAACCTTTTTAACCGAGGATTTTCGAGACCTTATGCCCATCGCAGTGCCCCAAGAGCCGATGCCCAGGCGCCACTCCTTCTCCAACAAAGGCGTGCACGCGCTACACCAGCATGTCGTACTAAACATCACTGATTCCTTGAGAAACTCTGTGTGACAGGGTGCTTTTCACCACAGATAATTGGCCCAGTAAGCATGGACAGGGGCGTTACATGTCGCTGACTGGGCAATGGGTTACTGTGGGGAGAGATGGAGAAGGGTCTGCTGTACAAGTCTTGCCGTCCCCACGAGTTGATTCAATCCTTCTTCTGTATGTAGAAGTTAATACACTGCTTCTGCCTCTTCAACCTCGTGTGGGTCCTCCACCTTGGCGCAAACCCTGTGTGGTCAGGCCACCCTTCCTTGTAACTGCGCATAAGGACTACCACACACCTCCTTACTATGCTGGCAGCAGAGCTCAATGCCATCAGGCGGTCAAAGTTTTACTTTGAAATGTATGGGAAATGTGAGTCACACCGCTGAGAAGTTGTGGACGGTTAGCTCTGGAGACCGAGTTTCATCAATGGTTGTCTCCACTCAACCAGCAGCCAGGGAAGGCCGGGTGCGACAATGATGCAAACATGGGTGCGGCCCTTCGCTGTGACAATGTGACACACGTGCCTTGTGTGGTTCACGTGTTGAACCTGGTTGTCCAGCAATTTTTAAAGCACTATCCTGGCCCACATGGCCTTCTGCAGAGAGCACGGTGTAACGCCTTCCTTGATCCACACACTCAGATGGGCTGTAAATGATAGGTTAGAGGGAAGCCACTCACCAAGCAGGACCCCTAGAACCCTGAAACCCTTTAACCCCTATACAGGGATTAGGAATTGCACAGGGCCCAAGGTGATTAATACCTGTGGAAGGCTGCAGTTCCAGAGAATAGTAGTCAGGCAGGGTCAAAACATTAATTGAGGAACAGGAACAGAATGGGACGGCCAGGACTTAATCAGAAAACAAGCAGAGGTGAAATGCGGATCGGCCAACAAGGTACATAAACAGCAAGCAGGAAAAGTAGTCAGGTAACAAGCACACAAAATCATAAAACTGAACTGGGGGTAAAAGTAACCAGAGATTCATAGCTATGTCTGGCAGTGGTCTGCAGACAGGATGGGCATAAAAAAGGGTGTGGTGTCTTCCCATTGGTTGTAGCTGAATGATGGTATTTCATCTGTGAGATACCCACCAGCTACATTCAGCCAGAGATTCTGCATCTGTCAAGGTAATGCAGCCCAGTGGGTGAGCATAACCTGCGTCCACCTGCGCCGCTGGCATCGACTCCTCTCCCATCATCAGCACTATTCATGAAAGGAACACGTTGTCACCTGGCGACCGGAGTACAAATTGACGGAGCGGACTCCGTTGGTGACTTAACAGCCGTGTGCGGCAATGATGCAAACCTGGCTGCGGGCCATCGTCAGGGCAATGTGACACACGTGCCTTGTATGGCTCACGTGTTGAACCTAATTCTCCAGCAATTTTTAAAACACCATCACGGCCTACATGGCCTTGTGCAGCGTGCACGCTCGCCATGTGCTCACTTCCATCGTGCGCACACAGCAGCTCAACAACTTTCGTCGCTACAGAAGTCTTTAGGTCTGGTGGTTAAACGCCTGAAATGCGATGTGCCCACACTCAGGAATTTGAATCTGCACATGTTGCAGAGTTTGTGGCAGCACCGCCGAACCCTGCTGCAATACGTTATGACATATAGCCTGGGATAACTTGATCCAGAGGTGGTGCAGATCACGCTGCTGGAGTGGTGTCAGATCAAGGACCTATGCACCCTGCTACACAGTTTACAAATGTCGACGAAGATGTTTAGCACTGGCAATGTCATTCTCAGCGTGACAATTCTGGTCATCTACATGATGGAGCACACTGTAATTATTATTCGGAGTCAGGTGTTGGGACAAGAGGAAGGGGAGGAAGTACAGGAGGAGTCATATGCGGAAGGGATAACAAGATCTACGAGGTCCAGATGGTCAGCGGCACCTATGCGGCAGTCATGGTGAGGGAGAGGGATTAACAAGGGCGCATAGTATCAGCAAAAAGTGTTGAGGAAGGTGCAGGAGCCCATGAAGAAATGGAGGACGAACTGGCGATGGGCATGTAAGACTCAGCAGATGAGTGAGAGCTTGCTCACATTTCGGTTGTGGGGAGAGGGCAGAGGAAGGAGGCACGATTCTCACCTCTCTGCCACCAACACACCAAGGACTTGGTCCTCCTGGATGCACAAGACACATGAGCGCCTTCTTGCTGCACTACCTACAACATGACCCTCGGATTGTACGAATTCAAAGTAATCCAGAATACTGGGTTGCCACACTGTTAGATCCCCGGTACAAGACAAAATTTGGCAAAATAATTCCTGCCATAGAAATGGACGCACGTATACAGGAGTATCTGCAGAATGTGGTACGCAATCTTAGATCTACTTTTCCACTAAACACCAGTGCTGCACAGAGTGAATCTCAACGCTTTGTCATGGATAGGAGGAAATGGTCTTTTACTTGTCCACATCTGAGGGACCGAGGGCTGGCTGCTGTGCTGAGATGGCGTTGAGTACGGTGTCCCTGCAGAGTTGCACTTTTGGTCATATACCAAAATGAGTTGAAAAAGGCCATATGCTGGTGGAAAGGGGAACAGGTGTGTTGGAAAGGGGAAAAAAGTTTTGGTCCGTGGATTTGGTGGTTAAGCAACAGTAACATTTGCTGAAGAAACACCATCTGTTACAGTGGGACTGGCAGATTTGGATAAAGTGGTATATACTATGTTACCGCTATATAACGAAAATTAATAAGAAAAGAAAGAGAAAGTTATATATCCCCATCAGCAGTCAGTGTCCACCGTGCTCCCAGTTGGAAAAGGAGAGGTTGGCAACTGGAAGGTTTGGTGGAGGATACAGAGCTGTGTGGCTATGAAACTAATAGTAGCCTGAACCGAGTTAGACGCCATTCGGATCTGGAGACTGGGAGCCCTGTTAGCGTCACAGGGTTCACATGCCCACCCAGCCCAGGAACTCCCTGTTAACAACACAGGGGCCATTGAGTACGCTGACCGTGTGCGTAGGGGCACACCTGTGGACAGCAGGCGCATCAGCAGCAGCAGGCCTTTTAATGCCACTGGGCTGCACAAGCAGGACTGGTAGGACAGGAGCTGGTCTTAACCGTTCTGCGTTACCAACTGTGGTGGTGGCCTGCATCGACAGCCTATCCTTGCCTACCTCTGGCCTAAAGCCGCAATGGGTTCAACACATGGAGGTGTGCTCTTTCGGAGCATAATAGAAGACTGCGCACCTCCTTGTTGGCTCCAGCCCCTTTTATAACCTGGGTCCGCCCCAAACCAGGGTGAACCACAATGCACCTCCTGGAGACAAAAGTAGAGTGACACGTCATGAGTGGCATAACTAGCGTCCTATTTGGAACCGCAACTTCAATGATGACCTCATGGCTGCCATGACCCAAACACCTCACCAGTCATCGTCTGACCATCAATAATGCGGTGACAAGTCATAGGGGTGGGCCTCTGCAAGCCATTTGGGAGGACACCTGATGCCCTGTGGTCTATATGGGACCCCCACATCAGGGGCAGGGCCAAAGAGTTCATTACCGGACCTAGTCTCTGATGCAGTAAGTGCCTGAGCATGCTCAGTAGCATGAAATACAGTCTCTGAAAAAAGACTATCAGCTTTAGCATGGTGTCTAGGCACAAAACAGGACTTAGACCCGGCACGGAATGCAAGCACCTGTGCAAAGAGGCTTTTCACACTTAGTGTGGGAGCATGCGCTGTATCCCGAAATGAAGACTTAGCGTCAGGAATAGCACAGTCAGGCTGAGCATATTCACTAGGCGAAACACTGTAATTAGGCTGCAGCTGGGGTAAATCGGCACACGCATGTGCACTAGCTGCCTCTCCACACTTAGACGTGGAGGGGAAATTGCTCTTGGAGATGCTGTCTATGAACAGAAGGAAAAGCTAAAGGAAGCCTGACTTTCTATCCCTCCAAATTATCAAATGCAGCAATGAATTCCATGAGTTTGCTATAACATTAGCGTAGCAAAATGTGCATGAGGGTGTCATGTAGAGGTGCTAGAAATAGCTTGGCACCAGTGGGGCACTAATGGAATACAACAGCCAGTTCTATGATGCCACTAAATGGCAGTATTTTTTGCTATCATTATAGCTTATTAAAAACAGAGCAGGTGGGTGTCCTGCACAGGTGCTGCACATAGATTTGCACCAGTGGGGCACTAATGGAGTACAACAGCCACTTCTTGTATGCCACTAGGTACACTGACTGTTTGCTAGTATAATGGCTTAGTTAAAAAGAGTTTGAGTGTGCAATGCAGGCAGAGGTGCTGCAAATATGTTTACAATAGTGTGAATAGACAAAAGTACAATAGCCACGTTTAGGATGCCACTAGGTACACTGACTGTTTGCTAGTATAATGGCTTAGTTAAAAAAAGTTTGAGTGTGCAATGCAGGCAGAGGTGCAGCAAATATCTTTACAATAGTGTGAATAGACAAAAGTACATTAGCCACGTTTAGGATGCCACTAGGTACACTGACTGTTTGCTAGCATAATGGCTTAGTTAAAAAGAGTTGGAGTGTGCAGAGGACAGGAGGGTACAGTGCCAGGATTGTGGGGCTCTGGATAGAGGAATGGAAGCCTGCCTTTCTATTCCCTCCTAATGGTGAAATGCAGCGACGAAATCCCTGACCTTGGCTACACAGACGCTGTCGCTGTTTTCAGGACCTGTCACCTATGGCTCTGACCCTGCCGGTTTGAGCCCTTAAAAGGACTGATAGAAAGTGCTCTCCCTAAGCTGTCTTAACGTTGTGTATGGAGCGCATACAGCTGTATCGGCGATAGGACTCAGGAGGACGGAGCTGCGACAGTGATGTCTGACACTAAAGACGCAGAAGAGATAATGGCGTCCTGGAGGAAAATGTCCGGTTTTATAATGCAGGGACATGTGACATGGACATCCTATCACACATGCCGTTGCTTCTCTGGCTAAAAGTCCACTTAGCTGTGTGTGTGTCTGGGATTGGCTGACATGCTGGCCCGCCCCACTACACGCGCGCGCTTAGGGAAGGAAGACAAGGGAAAAAAAAAAAATGGCGATCGCCATTATAGAAACAGCAGTGATCTGAAGGCGCTGTTCACGCACACTATACACTGAGATGTCATAATAGTGTGATTCACAGAGTGACTTACACTATTACAGCGGAAACCAAGCTAGGAATTAGCTGTTTTTTTGCTGCTAGAACCGTTCTCGAACGTTTCTAGAACTATCGATGTAAATGTAGCTTTAAAGGGAAGATGTCATCGAAAAAAAAAAAATTCAATAACTGAAAAAAATTTAAAGTATTAATGTTTTCTTTAAATATTTGTTTTTAATTGAAAATATAAAAAAAAATGGAAAAGTTTGATATTTTCCGCTGAAACACTAGGGGGAGCAGCTGCTGAAATCCTACTGTAGAACTCGCTCACATTACAGCTGCAATAAAAGTGGGCAGAATCTGCTCTCCTGTGTGTGATGTCACCTCCCCCTCCTAATCTGGGTGTTTCCAAAAGGAAAAGGGACGATGACGTTTAGGGACACCGTGCGGAGTCATTTTGTTGGTGACCACAAATGTCTAAAGTGTCACCAATGACAGCTGCATAGTGCTCCCCACATTGTGCTCTGCACACCCTGGTCACAGCAATGCTCTGCCGCATGCACGCCCACCCGCAATGTTCTACCATACGCAAGCCCGCAATGCTCTGCCACACACAAGCACACACACATCTGCAATGCTCTACCACGTACCAGCACGCAATGCTCTGCCACGTACATGCATGCAATGCTCTGCCACATGCACGCCCGCAATGGTCTGCATGCACAACATGACCTGCATGCCTGCACACAATGCTCTGCATGCACGCACGATTGCCCACAATGCTCTGCGTGCACGCCCGCAATGCTCTGCCTGCACGCACGCCCGCAATGCACACGCACGCAGTGCTCTGCATGTATGCACGCCCACATGCAATGCTCTGCACACCCGCCCACACGCAGCGCTCTGCATGCACACAATGCTCTGCATGCATGCACACCACGCACTGGCAAGGAGAGCGGGGTGAAGGTAGAGCGGGAGTGGCAGCAGTGGCAGCGGGGGAGGGGCGCCGGTACTCACAGTCCGAGAGGTGACAGGCCGGGGGGTGGGGAGCGGGGGGTGTCATTGGAGACTGTAGCAGCGGGGTGTGTCATTGGAAACGGTAGCAGTGGCGGGGAGAGGGGAGCCGTTACTCACACAGGCCGAACTGGTGACAGGGGGAAAGTGCAGCATACGCTGCGAGCTGCACAAAGATGGCGCTAATCTCCTCCCTCTGCTGTGATCTGGACAGCCCAGGGGGCGCGTCTACATCATGGCAGGGAGCTTTCCTGCAATAGGTATAGAGTCGGAGTCCGATCATCAGAGTGAATGCACAGGGGGCTGCCATAAAGGAGGTAACTGTCGTTACACAGAGCAAATCCAAGATGGCAGCCCCCAGTGCCTTCAGTAAAAATAGAATAAAATAAGAACTAAATAAACAGTGAGTTTAATTTTGTATTGAAAATACTTTATTATAAAAAACATGGCACCTTCCTTTTAAGAGAAGCTTTCTGGATTCTCACACTTAAAAAAAACAAATTCCCGGAAGGGATGAACTACAGAAATGATTTATACCTATATTTATTGATTACAATTAGCTTCATTAGCATTTAGCATGCAATTTGTGATTTAATTATTTTTTTTTTTCTTGGAACTTCAGTAAAGTAAGGGCTATGATAATATATCAACTATAACTATAATGTTTGGGTGACAAATCCATCTTTGTAATCGCTTGTATAAATCTTTGCAGTATAAGACATATATGTTATGAGGTTTTTCAATCTTCTTGTCAAATCCTTTTTGTTTTTAAGGGTGGGCTTTTTTAACCTGTGTTTCCAATTTTTTCTAATGGAATTGTTAACCTGTGCACATAAATATTGTGTGTGTTAAGAATGTCATCCTATGATTAAGGGCGCTCCTTTGCGCCGGAAACGCGTCCGAGCACTATGTTTGGATATATTTTTTAACCTAACGTGGAAATAAAGCAAGAAAATGTTATAGTCTTGGATGTGCCGATTCTTCCCTTCTTCGTCTTGCAGCAATACTTGATTTATTTCAGTGACTTGCATTCATAGATCTTGAAAATGGCCAAACGGCCGAAAGTCTTCGTTACTTACCGGTAACTGGATTTTCATGAGCCCATGACAGCACCACCTGAGAGAGAGGTCCGCCCCTTCAGGACAGGAAACCCACTGGAATAAAAAAGGCAGTACCTCTCTACCGCATCAGTTGGTTTACAGAGCATGAGCGGCAAGCCCAACAAGGTTAATTAACCACCACCAAAGAAAGAGGAGTATAAGGAGAACACCACTAACACTCCCCGAAGGGTGACCACAACCAGTGAATAGGGGGGGGAACTAAGGGTGCTGTCATGGGCTCATGAAAATCCAGTTACCGGTAAGTAACGAAGACTTTTCCCCCTCGCCCATGACAGCACCACCTGAGAGATTAACAGTGATCTACCACCTTAGGGAGGGACCACCGCCTGTAACACCCATCTTCCAAAGGACAGGTCAGTTGTGGAGGATAAGTCCAGTCTATAATGGTGAAAGAAAGTAGAAGGGGACGACCAAGTAGCCGCCCGACAGATCTGTTCAATGGAGGCATCCGCCGTTTCCGCCCAAGAGGTAGAGACGGATCTAGTGGAATGCGCCCTGATCCCTCCCCCAGGAAGAGGAGTGCCCTTGGCCGAGTACGCAAGGGAGATAGCGTCTCTAATCCATCTAGCAAGGGTAGATTTTGTAGCCCCCTTGCCCTTAGAAGCCCCCTGGAAAGTGATGAACAGCAACTGAGCCCTCCTCCATTCACTAGTCCTGTCGAGGTATGTGACCAGGGCCCTCCTGACATCCAGAGTGTGGAGCCTGGCCTCTTTAGCATTGTTCGGGGGGGTCACACAGGGAGGGGAGTACAATCTCCTGGGTACGGTGAAAGGTACTTGCTACCTTAGGAAGATAACCCGGATCAGTGCGCAACACCACTCTATCCCCCAAGACCTGCAGGTAGGGGTGAACTATCGACAACGCCTGGAGGTCGCTCACCCGCCTAGCCGATGTGAGGGCAACTAGAAGAAAAACCTTCAGGCTTAAATGCTTCAAGGAAACCTCACCCAAGGGTTCAAAGGGCGGCTCCGTGAGTGCGTCAAGGACAAGGTTAAAGTCCCAAGGGGGAATGCAGGGAGTAAGTGCCGGCCCCGCCCTAGCCCGGGAGGAAATAAACCTAGCCACCCATCTATCCTGAGCGAGGCTGAGATTAAACAAAGCCCCTAGGGCTGAGACAACCGCCGATCCACCTTCCCCCATTGGTCATCAATGAGGGACTGTACCTTCTGGGGAATCGGGAAACCTCTGCGCTTCTTGGCATCAAGGCCCCCAAACATAATATCCCGGGTCGACTCCGGCCCCTTGGGGTCCACTATGCCCATGGTAGACCTTACGGCTCTGATCAAGGGTCCAACATCTGCGGCTGAAAAGCAGGGCCTACCCCCATCATCCGAAGAGGAGGAGGAAGAGTCCGAGTCAGACGAGTCAGCCACAGAGGAGGCTGAAGACCCCGAACCCTGGCCCGAAACCTCTGGTAGGGGGGACCGGTGAGACTTCCTTCGTTTCTTATGACCCTTGAGCGACTTCAGTGAGTTCTGCACCTCCGCTCGAATGATGTCTCTCAATTCTGCCGCCAACCCAGGCCCTTCTTTTGCAAGGGTTTGCTGGATACAGGCAGCGCACAGGGCTTTGGCGTACTCTGGGGCCAAGGACGACTGACAGATAGCACATTCCTTATGTTTCTTCTTAGATGCACACTTTCTAGATGCCTAACGAAAGGGGGGCAAGAAGACAAAAAAAAAGGGGCATTTAACACCCTGCTGACCACGAAGATCCACTCACCCCCTGACGCAAGAAGTACTACCGGATCCGATGGCTGAACCCTGTCCTTGGGCCTATCCCTCCTGGGACTGCCCGACCGACCGCTTCCTCCGCCTGACCGGGTGGTCCTGGATTCGCACGCCGACAGGTGCTGCGTGCAGGAGAAGCGGCCTGCCGCTCACCGCTGCGGAGTGAATGGGTGGCCCTGGATTTGCACGTAGACGCCTGCCGGGTGCGGCGTGCAGGTGAAGCAGGCTGCCGCTCACCGCTGCGGGGTGAATCGCCGTCCATTCTGGAGAGATCATACTCACGTTCCTGGTCGGGTTAAGAAGCAACGCTGGTCCATGGGCAGCGCCATCTTGGATCCGGGTGCGCACGCTCAGACAGTAGCTTCCTGTCCGCACCGCGCATGTCTCCGCGTCACTTCCGGTCTTCGCTCCAGCGTGCAGCACGGCAGGGACAAGCCTTACAGCGGCAGCCATGCGTGCGCACAGTCCTGGAGCGACGTCGGCCGAGCTCCAGGTCCGCGCCTCACCGCTGCATGGGTCTGAGACCGTGGGGGGGTGCTTCCAAGCCCGGACACCGGCTTCAGGTAAGAGACCCGGCTTCAACACCAGGCCAGGACTTGGACAGCAATCCATGGGTGTCCCGTCGGGACAGGAAACCTAAACTGATGCGGTAGAGAGGTACCGCCTTTTTATTTCAGTGGGTTTCCTGTCCTGAAAGGGCGGACCTCTCTCTCAGGTGGTGCTGTCATGGGCGAGGGGGAAAACATTGATCCATGTTGAATGCAATTGGTCTGCAAAAATTCATTAAAATATATGTGGAATAGCAAGAATGGTTTCATGTTATGCCTATTATGTACCGGAGTTTGATATTATTTGAGTATTTTTTGATCCTAGATACTTTATTCAATAGTGGCGGTTGCAGCAGGATTAATCTATATTAGTATGTTAGTCCCTCATCAGCTCAAATTTATACATGAAACCATCTCTAACCCATGAAGGCTGGTACTCCAAAAGACCTCTAAAGGAGTCCTGTGGTGTCTTACCCAAAGATATTTTTGTCCTTTATTTAAAGGGGGTTGTCCAGTCTAAATCCACAAGTGCACAGTCACTCTATATGACTGAAAGCTTGTAAATCCAGTGTCATAGCTGAGAACAGCAGTCACACGTATGTGATTTGCATCCCTCCCCAGCCTAATCCGGCTAGATGGGTGCAGCCTCATTCAATGCAAGTGTATTAAGAGAGGTTGCACCCATCTGGTCAGATTCTGGATGGGTGCATGCATATTGCATACTCATGACCACCATTCCCGGCTTTGATACTGGTGAATCCTCACAGTGCAATGTGAGGATTCACAAATATGCAGTCACAAAGGGACTGCAGACCTGTGGATTTAAACCGGACCACCCCTCTAAGGGATATGCCTATGAGACAGCTGAGTTCGGTCAGGACACGCACGGCCATATTTTCACAAGCGTCTAAATGAGCCCTAGAGAGTAACTAAACTTAATATTTTAATAGTTTTATGCCGCATGGAAAGTTCTGAAACTTTGCCAATCCCATTGTTAGGTGATTCGTCTTCATTCCTGCTGACAAATGGCATGTAAATCCATTCCAAATCCCGGCTTTTCCCCAGTTAGGCCTCATCCAGATCAGTTTTTATGTACAATTTCTACCAATGTTTTTCACAGATTGAAATGATACCTATGACAGTCTATGGGGTAGTCCCACGTGTGAGTTGTGTTCTTTGGACTGAATGGCCTTGGCAGAAGCACAGAGACTTTTCTGATATTGATCTGTGAGACCAAAATCGCCTATGCAAGTGTATGGATCTGGGGAAAAAAAATGAATCAGACAGCACTCATATTCCATAATGGACTGTTTGATAGAAGCTGGAGAATTTTTTTCCCCACATGAGAAGAGCTGATGAAATGTGGACCAAGCTGATGAAAATCTGACCAAAACACTGGTAAAACTAAGGCTGTTTTTATCATAGGAGAAAATAACTGACATCTGAATGAGCCTATAGTGAGCTGACCCTTCCACTGCCATCATCTGTACTCCAAATGAGTACATTCTGAAATCAATGCACCTGAAGGCAGGCACAAAACTGGGGAAAAGTGGAGGTATGGAAGCCTCTTGCACGCACGCTTATTACAGGAAGAAGACAACACATTACCCCTGGGTAATGTGCAAAGTTTCATGACTTTCTTTGCTGGACAAAAGAAGGGAATTTTGTTTACTTACCGTAAATTCCTTTTCTTCTAGCTCCAATTGGGAGACCCAGACAATTGGGTGTATAGCTTCTGCCTCCGGAGGCCACACAAAGTATTACACTTAAAAGTGTAAAGCCCCTCCCCTTCTGCCTATACACCCCCCGTGCATCACGGGCTCCTCAGTTTTGGTGCAAAAGCAAGAAGGAGGAAAAGTTAAAAATTGGTTTAAAGTAAATTCAATCCGAAGGAATTTCGGAGAACTGAAACCATTCAACATGAACAACATGTGTACACAAAGAACAACAGCCCGAAGGGAACAGGGGCGGGTGCTGGGTCTCCCAATTGGAGCTAGAAGAAAAAGAAATTACGGTAAGTAAACAAAATTCCCTTCTTCTTTGTCGCTCCATTGGGAGACCCAGACAATTGGGACGTCCAAAAGCAGTCCCTGGGTGGGTAAAGTAAAACCTCGTAATAGAGCCGTAAAACGGCCCCTTCCTACAGGTGGGCAACCGCCGCCTGAAGGACTCGCCTACCTAGGCTGGCATCTGCCGAAGCATAGGTATGCACCTGATAGTGTTTCGTGAAAGTGTGCAGGCTCGACCAGATAGCTGCCTGACACACCGGCTGAGCCGTAGCCTGGTGCCGCAAAGCCCAGGACGCACCCACGGCTCTGGTAGAATGGGCCCTCAGCCCTGAGGGAACCGGAAGCCCAGAAGATCGGTAAGCTTCGAGAATTGGTTCCTTGATCCACCGAGCCAGGGTTGATTTGGAAGCCTGTGACCCTTTACGCTGGCCAGCGACAAGGACAAAGAGTGCATCCGAGCGGCGCAGGGGCGCCGTACGAAAAATGTAGAGTCTGAGTGCTCTCACCAGATCTAACAAGTGCAAATCCCTTTCACATTGGTGAACTGGATGAGGACAAAAAGAGGGTAAGGAGATATCCTGATTGAGATGAAAGGGGGATACCACCTTAGGGAGAAATTCCGGAACCGGACGCAGAACCACCTTGTCCTGGTGAAACACCAGGAAAGGGGCTTTGCATGACAGCGCTGCTAGCTCAGACACTCTCCGAAGTGATGTGACTGCTACTAGGAAGACCACTTTCTGCGAAAGGCGTGAGAGAGAAATATCCTTCATTGGCTCGAAAGGTGGTTTCTGAAGAGCCATCAGCACCCTGTTCAGATCCCAGGGTTCTAACGGCCGCTTGTAAGGAGGGACTATGTGACAAACCCCCTGCAGGAACGTGCGTACCTGTGGAAGTCTGGCTAGGCGCTTCTGAAAAAACACAGAGAGCGCTGAGACTTGTCCCTTAAGGGAGCCGAGCGACAAACCTTTTTCCAATCCGGATTGAAGGAAGGAAAGAAAAGTGGGCAAGGCAAATGGCCAGGGAGAAAAACCCTGATCAGAGCACCAAGATAAGAATATCCTCCACGTCCTGTGGTAGATCTTGGCGGACGTTGGTTTCATAGCCTGTCTCATAGTGGCAATGACCTCTTGAGATAACCCTGAAGACGCTAGGATCCAGGACTCAATGGCCACACAGTCAGGTTGAGGGCCGCAGAATTCAGATGGAAAAACGGCCCTTGAGACAGCAAGTCTGGTCGGTCTGGTAGTGCCCACGGTTGGCCCACCGTGAGATGCCACAGATCCGGGTACCACGACCTCCTCGGCCAGTCTGGAGCGACGAGGATGGCGCGGCGGCAGTCGGACCTGATCTTGCGTAACACTCTGGGCAACAGTGCCAGAGGAAACACATAAGGGAGTTGAAACTGCGACCAATCCTGAACTAAGGCGTCTGCCGCCAGAGCTCTGTGATCTTGAGACCGTGCCATGAATGTCGGGACCTTGTTGTTGTGCCGGGACGCCATTAGGTCGACGTCCGGCATCCCCCAGCGGCAACAGATCTCCTGAAACACGTCCGGGTGAAGGGACCATTCCCCTGCGTCCATGCCCTGGCGACTGAGAAAGTCTGCTTCCCAGTTTTCTACGCCCGGGATGTGAACTGCGGATATGGTGGAGGCTGTGGCTTCCACCCATAGCAGAATCCGCCGGACTTCCTGGAAGGCTTGCCGACTGCGTGTTCCGCCTTGGTGGTTGATGTATGCCACCGCTGTGGAGTTGTCCGACTGAATTCGGATCTGCTTGCCTTCCAGCCACGGCTGGAACGCCTTTAGGGCAAGATACACTGCCCTTATCTCCAGAACATTGATCTGAAGGGAGGACTCTGGCTGAGTCCAAGTATCCTGAGCCCTGTGGTGGAGAAAGACCGCTCCCCACCCCGACAGGCTCGCGTCCGTCGTGACCACAGCCCAGGATGGGGGCAGGAAGGATTTCCCCTTCGACAGAGCAGTGGGAAGAAGCCACCACTGAAGGGAAGCCTTGGCTGCCCGAGAAAGGGAGACGTTCCTGTCGAGGGACGCCGACTTCCTGTCCCATTTGCGGAGAATGTCCCATTGAAGTGGACGCAGATGAAACTGCGCAAAAGGAACTGCCTCCATTGCTGCTACCATCTTCCCTAGGAAGTGCATGAGGCGCCTCAAGGGGTGTGACTGGCCTTGAAGGAGAGATTGCACCCCTGTCTGTAGTAAACGCTGTTTGTCCAGCGGAAGCTTCACTATCGCTGAGAGAGTATGAAACTCCATGCCAAGATATGTCAGTGATTGGGCCGGTGTCAGATTTGACTTTGGAAAATTGATGATCCACCCGAAACTCTGGAGAGTCTCCAGAGCAATGTTCAGGCTGTGTTGGCATGCCACTTGAGAGGGTGCCTTGACAAGCAGATCGTCTAAGTAAGGGATCACCGAGTGTCACTGAGAGTGCAGAACTGCTACTACTGTTGCCATGACCTTGGTGAAGACCCGTGGGGCTGTCGCCAGGCCGAAAGGCAGTGCCACGAACTGAAGGTGTTCGTCCCCTATGGCGAAACGCAGGAAGCGCTGATGCTCTGGTGCAATCGGTACGTGAAGATAAGCATCTTTGATGTCGATTGATGCTAGGAAATCTCCTTGGGACATTGAGGCGATGACGGAGCGGAGCGATTCCATCCGGAACCGCCTGGTTTTTACGTGTTTGTTGAGCAGTTTTAGGTCCAGAACAGGACGGAAGGATCTGTCCTTTTTCGGCACCACGAACAAGTTGGAGTAAAAACCGTGACCCTGTTGCTGAAAAGGAACAGGGATCAGCACTCCTTCTGCCTTCAGAGTGCACACCGCCTGAAGAAGAGCATCGGCTCGCTCGGGGGGCGGAGATGTTCTGAAGAATCGAGTCGGAGGACGAGAGCTGAACTCTATCCTGTAACCGTGAGACAGAATGTCTCTCACCCAACGGTCTTTTACCTGTGGCAGGCAGGCGTCGCAAAAGCGGGAAAGCCTGCCACCGACCGAGGATGCGGTGTGAGGAGGCCGAAAGTCATGAGGAGGCCGCTTTGGGAGCGGTTCCTCCGGCGGTCTTTTTAGGACGTGACTTAGACCGCCATGAATCGGAGTTCCTCTGATCCTTCTGAGGCCTTTTGGACGAGGAGAATTGAGACCTGCCCGCTGAACGAAAGGACCGAAACCTCGATTGTACCTTCCGTTGTTGAGGTCTGTTTGGTTTGGACTGGGGTAAGTATGAGTCCTTTCCCTTGGATTGTTTAATGATTTCATCCAATCGCTCACCAAACAGGCGGTCGCCAGAAAATGGCAAACCGGTTAAGAACTTTTTGGAAGCAGAGTCTGCCTTCCATTCACGTAGCCACATGGCCCTGCGGACTGCCACCGAATTGGCGGATGCTACCGCCGTACGGCTCGCAGAGTCCAGGACAGCATTAATGGCGTAGGACGCAAACGCCGACGCCTGAGAGGTTAAGGACACCACTTGCGGAGCAGACGTACGTGTGACTGCATTAATCTGCGCATGACAAGCTGAGATAGCTTGGAGTGCCCATACGGCTGCGAATGCTGGAGCAAAAGACGCGCCGATAGCTTCATAGATGGATTTCAACCAGAGCTCCATCTGTCTGTCAGTGGCATCTTTGAGTGAAGCCCCATCTTCCACTGCAACTATGGATCTAGCCGCCAGTCTGGAGACTGGAGGATCCACCTTGGGACACTGAGCCCAGCCCTTGACAACCTCAGGGGGGAAGGGATAACGTGTATCCTTAAGGCGCTTGGAAAAACGCTTATCTGGACAAGCTCGGTGTTTCTGGACTGCCTCTCTGAAGTCAGAGTGATCCAGAAACGTACTCATTGTACGCTTGGGAAACCTGAAACGGAATTTCTCCTGCTGAGAAGCTGACTCCTCAATTGGAGGAGCTGGGGGAGAAATATCCAACACCTGATTGATGGTCGCTATAAGGTCATTCACTATGGCGTCACCTTCAGGTGTATCTAGGTTGAGAGCGGCCTCAGGATCAGAATCCTGATCTGCTACCTCCGCTTCATCATCCAGAGAGTCCTGCTGAGACCCTGAACAGTGTGATGAAGTCGAGGGAATTTCCCAGCGAGCCCGCTTAGGCGGCCTGGGACTGCGGTCCGTGTCAGAGACCTCACCCTGGGACCTATGGGTCACCCCAGGAGCACTTTGCTGCTCCAACTGAGGGGGGCCTGGGGTCAATGATTCAACAGTGCCCGGGGCCTGAGTCACCGGTCTGGACTGTAAGGCTTCTAGTATCTTAGCAGACCATTTATCCATACTCTCAGACAGTTTGTCAGCAAATACTGCAAACTCCGTCCCTGTCACCTGGACAGTGGTAGCAGGTGGTTCCACCTGGGCCACCAGTAGCAGAGGCTCCGGCTGAGTAAGTGCCACAGGGGCCAAGCATTGCACACAATGAGGGTCGGTGGAACCTGCCGGTAGTATAGCCGCACATGAGGTACAGGTTGCAAAGTAAGCCTGTGCTTTGGCACCCTTGCTTTTTGCGGACGACATGCTGTTGTCTCCTCTGAGTACAATCCAGGAGGGTATATAGCCAAAAATCAACAGTGCGACCGTACAGTGTAAATGTATAGCATATAAGCATATACAGTTAGGTCCAGAAATATTTGGACAGTGACACAATTTTCGCGAGTTGGGCTCTGCATGCCACCACATTGGATTTGAAATGAAACCTCTACAACAGAATTCAAGTGCAGATTGTAACGTTTAATTTGAAGGTTTGAACAAAAATATCTGATAGAAATTGTAGGAATTGTACACATTTCTTTACAAACACTCCACATTTTAGGAGGTCAAAAGTAATTGGACAAATAAACCAAACCCAAACAAAATATTTTTATTTTCAATATTTTGTTGCAAATCCTTTGGAGGCAATCACTGCCTTAAGTCTGGAACCCATGGACATCACCAAACGCTGGGTTTCCTCCTTCTTAATGCTTTGCCAGGCCTTTACAGCCGCAGCCTTCAGGTCTTGCTTGTTTGTGGGTCTTTCCGTCTTAAGTCTGGATTTGAGCAAGTGAAATGCATGCTCAATTGGGTTAAGATCTGGTGATTGACTTGTCCATTGCAGAATGTTCCACTTTTTTGCACTCATGAACTCCTGGGTAGCTTTGGCTGTATGCTTGGGGCCATTGTCCATCTGTACTATGAAGCGCCGTCCGATCAACTTTGCGGCATTTGGCTGAATCTGGGCTGAAAGTATATCCCGGTACACTTCAGAATTCATCCGGCGACTCTTGTCTGCTGTTATGTCATCAATAAACACAAGTGACCCAGTGCCATTGAAAGCCATGCATGCCCATGCCATCACGTTGCCTCCACCATGTTTTACAGAGGATGTGGTGTGCCTTGGATCAAGTGCCGTTCCCTTTCTTCTCCAAACTTTTTTCTTCCCATCATTCTGGTACAGGTTGATCTTTGTCTCATCTATCCATAGAATACTTTTCCAGAACTGAGCTGGCTTCATGAGGTGTTTTTCAGCAAATTTAACTCTGGCCTGTCTATTTTTGGAATTGATGAATGGTTTGCATCTAGATGTGAACCCTTTGTATTTACTTTCATGGAGTCTTCTCTTTACTGTTGACTTAGAGACAGATACACCTACTTCACTGAGAGTGTTCTGGACTTCAGTTGATGTTGTGAATGGGTTCTTCTTCACCAAAGAAAGTATGCGGCGATCATCCACCACTGTTGTCATCCGTGGACGCCCAGGCCTTTTTGAGTTCCCAAGCTCACCAGTCAATTCCTTTTTTCTCAGAATGTACCCGACTGTTGATTTTGCTACTCCAAGCATGTTTGCTATCTCTCTGATGGATTTTTTCTTTTTTTTCAGCCTCAGGATGTTCTGCTTCACCTCAATTGAGAGTTCCTTAGACCGCATGTTGTCTGGTCACAGCAACAGCTTCCAAATGCAAAACCACACACCTGTAATCAACCCCAGACCTTTTAACTACTTCATTGATTACAGGTTAACGAGGGAGACGCCTTCAGAGTTAATTGCAGCCCTTAGAGTCCCTTGTCCAATTACTTTTGGTCCCTTGAAAAAGAGGAGGCTATGCATTACAGAGCAATGATTCCTAAACCCTTTCTCCGATTTGAATGTGAAAACTCTCATATTGCAGTTGGGAGTGTGTACTTTCAGCCCATATATATATATAATTGTATTTCTGAACATGTTTTTGTAAACAGCTAAAATAACAAAACTTGTGTCACTGTCCAAATATTTCTGGCCCTGACTGTATATATATATATATATGTACACTTCGGCACTCAGTGGGGCCAGCACCTCAGGTGCTGCTTACCGACCGCTCAAAGCGGTTGTGTGATCACCAGATTCCCTGCCTGGGCCTCCCAGAGCAGTGTTGTCTCTCCTCTCCAGCGTCAGAAGTGCTGACAGGAATGGCTGCCGGCGTTCTGTGGGGAGGAGAGGGCCGTGGGCGTGCCCTAGAAAGTGCGGGAATCTGGTGCCCCACTGTGTTGAGTGAGGGGGGAGGAGGATACAAAGTATGCTCCAGCCCTCAGCGCTGAAGTCCTGTGCAGCGTCCCGCCCTTCCCCTGACTGGCAGGCCTGGGGGCGGGAATATGCGATACTAGGCCGCAAAAGCCGGGGACTAAAGTTATAAGCGCGGCCGGCAAATAAGTGCGGTCGGCGCGGTAGTCCCCGGCGCACTAACACACCCAGCAGTGCTGCAGTGTGTATGGCACAAGCGCTCCATGCGCGGTCCCCCAAGGGGACACAGAGTACCTCACAGTAGCAGGGCCTTGTCCCTGACGATACCCGGCTCCTGTCCAGCAGATTCCCCAGGGGCTGCGGAGGGAGCACGGTCCCCGTGCCTGGAGACCGATCAGGATCCCACTTCACCCAGAGCCCTTAAGGGATGGGGAAGGAAAACAGCATGTGGCTCCTGCCTATGTACCCGCAATGGGTACCTCAACCTTAACAACACCGCCGACCAGAGTGGGGTGAGAAGGGAGCATGCTGGGGGCCCTGTTATGGGCCCTCTTTTCTTCCATGCGACATAGTCAGCAGCTGCTGCTAAGATGTGGAGCTATGCGTGGATGTCAGCCTCCTTCGCACAAAGCATAAAAACTGAAGAGCCCGTGATGCACGGGGGGTGTATAGGCAGAAGGGGAGGGGCTTTACACTTTTAAGTGTAATACTTTATGTGGCCTCCGGAGGCAGAAGCTATACACCCAATTGTCTGGGTCTCCCAATGGAGCGACAAAGAAATATAAAAAAAAAACAAAAACTCCTTTCAACCACTGTAGGCACATTTATGCAATATAACCATAGGTCACGAGCACACATTGAGTAGTTGGGGCAATTTTTACCTCAGTATTTATAAGCCAATACCAGGAGTGGAACACTCAGAGGAAAAAGTATAAGCCATATAATCCAGGGATGCGACAGCGCCAGCGCCATAATGCCCTGACTGACCGACGTCTCTAGTGACCCGAGTGTGAGAGCTTCATGGAAATACATGAATGTGTCACGCGCGTGTCAGGAAGCCACGGCCCGTCCCGGGCATTTTGATGCCATCATCGTCCGACTTGTATCAACGTCTGACCCCGCTGTAATAGAAGCACTGGCACCATTACTGAAGTTTTTACCACATTCTCATTTTGTGGTTTGGGCTAACAAATGCGGAGGTAAAAAACGCACCAAATACGCAATGTGTGCACGTGGCCTTAGACACATTTTTGTAGAACTTGATAAAGTGTCTAGTGAGGCACAAATAATAGCAAAAAATCTGCATGTCACATCTATTAGACATGGGGCTCGCTCACACGGCCGTAGATTCTATCATGTGAAAGAATTGGGACAATTATTCTAAGGACACGGACATCACAAGCTGCTGCGAGTGTGAACAGTGTCATTATACTGTGCTCCGATTCGCTCACATGGGAAAAGCAAATTGCAGGTGAGGAGATGGAGAGATTAATGCCTCCATCTTCTCCATTGTCTGTTTCTGCGTATATTGCACTGCACTTGCAAGTCATCCAAGTGCAATCCAATGGTTCAAAAGCACCCATAGACTTCAATGGGTGTGCCTGTGAATACCAGCCCCGCGCTGTCGGGCTTTATCATGGCTGGGTGTCAAAATTGAATGGGGAAGGGCGGACCACACGCTGTTTTATTTTAAATGTTTAAATAATTTAAAAAAAAAAAAAAAGAAAGCTGCATGCAGTTCCACCCATTATGATACACCGCCAAGATAAGCGCACGGCTGGGGGCTGCAGCCTGGGCTGTAGCCGTGCACTTTATCTGTGCTGGGTATCATGATATGGGGAGGGACCTTACGCCAAATGTTTTACTTATTTATTTCTCACCATGATAGAGCTGCAGACAGCACCTGTGATTGGTTGCAGGCAGATGCTGGGGGCATGTCCAACTGCAACCAATCATAGATGCCAGGACAGCTGTGGGCAGGGAAAGCAGTGCATATGGATGAGCGATAATGAGCGACCCAGGAAGTAAAGGAGAGGCCACGGGAGCAGTTACAGCCGCGTCGGAGGCTTGGTAAGTATGGAGCGCTTGCTTCCTTCTTATTTTCTTTCTTTATTTTTTTTATGTCCCAAGTGCCAGATCCGGATCATTAGCCGGAATTCCCTGAGCATTCTGGGGCCAGCACTTGGACACGTTTGAAACCACCTAGATCTGGACTTTTACAGTCTGGGTCCACCCACTATTAGTGGTACAGAGAAACAGTTACATGAATTCCAGGACGCAAGGCTTCTCGGAAAAGTATTGCCTTTTTGCCGTAGCACCAAGATAGACTCTCTCTTCCCCCGGTAAACAGCACACTTAGCTGTCCATATAGTGTACATAAAAATGATGTTTTATCAGACCAGACCACTTTGATCCATTATTCCATTCAGTTCTGATGCTCGTGCCCACTGTAGGCATTTCAGCCGCAGATGTGGGCACAGTGACCAATCTGTTTTACAGCTTCATTAGATTACATTAGGTGAGCACTAACCACAGTGTTCTGGGAAAACCGTACAAGCTTTATGATCTGGCTCCTGCCAAAGTCAGATCCTTATTCTTCTGCTTCCAACACATCAATTTCAAGAACCCAACATATTCCGGTATTGTGCACCTGCCCCATTTCTTAGGGGTACTTTGCACGCTGCGACATCGCTAGCCGATTGTAGCGATGCCGAGCGCGATAGTCCTCACCCCCGTCGCACATGCGATCTCTTGTGATAGCTGCTGTAGCGAACATTATCGCTACAGCAGCTTCACACGCACTTACCTGCCCTGCGACCTGCCTCCTTCCTAAGGGGGCGGGTTGTGTGGCGTCACAGCGACGTCACACGGCAGGCGGCCAATAGGAGCGGAGGGGCGGCGATGAACGTCCCGCCCACCTCCTTCCTTCCTCATTGCAGGCGGGACGCAGGTAAGGAGATGTTCCTCGCTCCTGCGGCTTCACACACAGCGATGTCTGCTGCCGCAGGAACGAGGAACAACTTCGTACCTGTCGCTGCAGCGAAATTATGGAAATGACTGATGACACTACACAGATCACCGATTTACGACGCTTTTGCGATAGTTTATCGGTGCATCTAGGCTTTACACGTTGCGACGTCGTTACTGGCGCCGGATGTGCGTCACTTTCGATTTGACCCCGGCGAAATTGCAGCGCGCAAAGTACCCCTTAGACTGCAATACGTGCAAAATATGATCAACTTAATATCAAGTAGGGGAAATTTTAAAAAGAATTATACCGCCACTTGGACCTTATCAGGTCCAAGGTATTTTTAATGATGTATACAGTTCTTATTGTGAATTCTGGTAAGTAACACTAGCTTTAGACACATTAACTTCCAAATCATTTACAATCCTAATATAAGCAATGAGTGGCAGCCCAAGTCCCACACATATTCGGTGTAGTTAGTACTGGTCACTCACCACTTACCTGTGTGTAATGTCATAGAACTCATCATTTTATAAATAAAACAACTGGTTAAAACTGAACATGGAGGAAAGCAAAATGTTCTAGTCAGTTGGGAAGATGCAGTCTTAAGGGTAAGTCTGTACAGGGAATATTCCCCTACACAGTAGTCTGCGCTCAGTCACTGAGCTCTTCTTCATCACTGAAGTACGTGCTCTTCTTGATTCTCGGTCGTCTTGAGTCACCTGAGGTGGAGGTTTCCCCCGCTGCTTGTCTGAATTTGGTTTTTTCTTCTTCCATTCTTGCTTGCTACAATGAAAACAATGAAGAAAAACTGGGTATAAATATATTTTAGTAAAGTATCCCTCCAGTAATCCACCTAAATTCCCCCCAAGGGCTCAATCAGATAAGTGTTGAATATAGATGTAAAAAAAAAGGCACTTCTTGGCCAGATATAAATGCACTTTAATGGCTCGATATTTTTTTTTCTTAATATTCAGTTATTTTTATCTGAATTTATTCATTTCAATAGGGATAAAGGTGTGTAATATGCAATAGGTCATGCTGCAATTTTTAATATAGTCAGTGTATGCTAAGCTGACTGTCAGAGTTAAAAAGGCATGTGTAATCTGTAACTAGCTAAAGAAACAAATGTAGCAATAAACAAAAAAAACAAAACAACTTTGTGGTCACACCTGCATTAGCACCACCATAGCAGATCCCATCAAAAATGCCGGATACTATAGTGCAGGAGTCTGACCAGGGCAGCATACCTAAGCAGAGATGTTACGACAGTGTTTCCCCGAAAATAAGCCCTAGCCAGATTTTTTAGGCCTTTTTGAAGTATGCTTAAATATCAATGCTACTACAAAAATAAGCTCTGGTTGCGGATCATCATACTAATAGTATCTTGAAATAAGGCTTGGGCAGCCCTTTCAGAATATACATTGCCCCAATGTATTGCTGCAAGCCCCAGAAGTTTATAGCTCTATGCCGGCTAGTTAAAGGAATGAATATTCACTTCTCTTCCTCAATCAGTGATTGGAACTTGCTTTGATGAAAAAATATGAATATTCACCTACGTCCCCTGCCCATTTCGGTTTCAGTGATTCACTCACTGTCGTATTACTGCCAGAGGATCGCAGTGCAATGTTCGCACTGGCCGGCAGCTGCATAGAAATACATGCAGACAGGCTTTGGTCAGAAGAGCCACCACCAGTGCAAGCATTGGGCTGCGATCCTCGGGCAGTTATAGGACAGTCAGTGAATCATTGACGCCTGGCACAGAGGGGTAGGCGGGGAAGGGGGTGAATATTCATTTTTTCATTAAGAAAAGTTCCCATCAATGACACTGGCACAGAGGGGAGGGCTGGATTATGGGTGGGGGAAGGGGTGAATATTCATTTTTCATTAACGGGAGACCTAATCACTGCCACCAATGCAAAATATAATATATCCCCTGAAAATAAGCCCAAGTGCATCCTTTGGAGCAAAATATAATATAAGACACCGTCTAATTTTCGCAGAAACACTACTGTAAATTAGCTTGAACCTGGAGAATCCAGCTCGTCTCACTAAGAATGAAAAATCTTCAGCACAAACTGCTGAGATTTGTAGTGAAAAGCTCCAAAAAGGTGAAAGAAATGCATTCTAAAGTTTTAACTTTTTAAGGAACATTTTAACCTCTTCCAGACACAGCCAGTTTGGGTGAAAATTATTTTATTTTTGGATCAACATATCAAAGCACTTTTTTTGTTATTAATGGAACCTTATTAAAAAGTGACTTTTTTACTGACAGGTAGAATGGAAACGGATTCACAATGCTGCTGGTTTTGGGGAGATAATGGTTTGAGTTTAGGTTTATGGTGATACCAAATTCATGAATACTTTGTTATATTTTGCTAAATACAAAGTATTCAGCGTTTCCATATTTTGGGAGCAGTTGTTTTTTTTTTTACACTACTCTTAATGCAGGTGTGTGAGAGCAAGGAGCAATAAAAAGCTTTCAAAATGTAATACGTACTGCAATATGGCATGGAATAAAATGTTATGATGGGGTGCAAAGGGCAAGCCCTCGTGCATGTCCGTTGGCAGAAAATAGAAAAACTTATGGAGTACTGGAAATTGTCAAATAATTTTTTCATGTATTTTTTTGCAAATTTCCAATTTCATGTTACTGCTTACCAAAACAATAAAAGCAAACATAAGCATAAACTGAAAAATAAACCATTCTAAAAGGGTTAATGACATATTTATTAATATTTTTAAACTTTCTATCATCTTTTATAAAGAAAAGTTTATTACAGACAATACAGTCAGTACAAGGTAAGAGGAATTCCAGGACAGCATAGTGAGAATGCATCAAATTGACATACATATAGTAAGGCAAATATTCCTTAAAGGGGCTGTCCACTACTTGGCCAATGTCTTGTTCCCCATGTTTATCCCATTAAAATAAAATAAAATAAAATAAAAACACTCACGTCCCATACCGATGCGGATCAAGCGGTATTGGCACTCACTCTCCCAGAGCTCATGTGAGCCCACTCCACACCGGATTCATTCTCCCCACCTTTGGACGAATGAGTAATTAAGTGGAAGTCACAGCAGCGGCTGCTCTCACATCCTATGGATGTGTTCTATGTCCAAAGGTGGGGAGAATTAAGCGGCTGCGGATTGGGCTCAAGGCTCGCGTCATGTAGCAACCTCATGAGAGTGAGTCCTGACTGCTGGAACGGCGCCGGCAGGGAATGTGACTAAGTTTTTTTTCTATTTTAAAAAGCGCAAAACGTGGAATTCGAAGGGGTTGTCCTAATAGTAGACAACCCCTTTTACAGGTCTGTTCCCCAAAAAAAAAAAAAAATCAATGTATCCCCTATTTACAAGATAATGATGGCACCATGTACAAGGGCTTGGCTATTTCCAGCAGTCCCAGGAACGGTGGATGGAGTGGAGACCGCACATGCACTCCTCTGCTCAATTCAGGAAAGAGCTGCAGAGCCCAATCTCCAAATCGATGGGGGTCTAATCAGGAAGTCTTCCCTTATTGAACAGATAAGGAATAAACTTAATTTTATGGGAATTACCCTTTCATATGGAGTACAGAGATTCACTAATGTAGTTGGAAGGCTATAAAAACTTCTTTGGACCAAATGTGCTGGAGTGCACATTTAGTGCTGGCTTTTTGTTTTTTCTTCATTGAATTGGTCGGTGGCTGACCCCCACCTTGCTTTGCACCCCAATTTGGGATGTATTCCACCTGTCTAGATTTTGGCGATTGGTGACTGTTCACATTCAGTCATCAGGCCCTGTCCACAGGCTATTTACTTCATGCAGCATTTGCTTGGACCTGTCCCGCCCACAGCCATGACTCAGTCATGGGTACGGGATTGAAATAGACCAGGTGAGTGCTGCTAAGAGCAGTTCTACTATTTCATATGTGAGGCCGTATGGCACATTTTATAAAAATATTTTAGTGTAGGACTTTCCCAAATGAGATTTGCCGTGACGTGGCGAGGTAGCTCAAGAAATTGCAATTTTTTGCCAAAAATCTCAAAATTTTTATAAGTACAGTTTGGAATTTTTGGTGCTGGAGTGCACATTTAGTGCTGGCTTTTTGTTTTTTCTTCAAATATAAATACAGTCTAAAGTAAAGAGTTAAAGATTAACCAAAACGGTCTTCCTGATTTTTTCATAGTTAGCAGGCATGTCAATTGCCTGCAGATAAGTGGGAGTTTGGGTCCTGAATCCCCCACCATTTAAATAAAGACCCCCAAGAAGTGCTGAAACAGCAGCACAGGGGTATTGCTAAATATGGAACAGAAAAAAAAAAAAAAAAAAAAAGGCAGAAAATTTAGTTAACTCTTTTAGGCCCCTTTCACACGTCAGTGATTCTGGGACGTTTGTGCTTTTTTTTTTTAAACGTACCAGAATCACTGACATACGCAGACCCATTATAATGAATGGGTCTGCTCACACGTCAGTGATTTTTCACTGCACGTGTCTCCGTGCGGCGTACCCGCGTGTGCGTGATTGCCGCACGGAGACATGTCCATTTTTTTCTGGCATCACTGATGTTCCACGGACCACGCAGTGGTGTGATCTGTGAAACACGTGTCAGAAAAAAAAATGTGCTTTTAAAATAAAAATCATTTTTACTCACCCGGCGTCCAGCGATCTCCTCTGCAGCCCGTCCTCCCTGCTGCTTCTGAGCCGGCTCATTACTGTCGCGCATATTCATTATGCGCGACACAGCAGACCCGGAAGCAGCTGCTGCGGGGGTCAGCGCTGGCCGGATGCTGCACCGCGGGAGCGATCAGCACCATGGACAGCGAGAGCGCGCACAGGTGAGTTGTTTTCTAAGTGCAATCATGGGCCACGGAGAACGGAGCCCGGATTGCACTTAGACAACCCACGTGTGCCGTGAATCACGGCACACGCAGGGACATGTGCGTGTTTTAGGCCGGTTTCACACATCTGGCTTTTTGACGTTTTGCCGGATCCGGCGCTCTCCCGTACAGATAATACAGTACAATGACAGCGCTCTAACATCCGGGTCACATGACAGCATGTGACCGGCGCTTGTTGCGCTGTCATTGTACTGTATTAACTGTACGGGAGAGCACCGGATCCGGCAAAACGGCAAAAAGCCGGATGTGTGAAACCGGCCTTACACGCCAGTGAAAAAATATCACTGTTTTTCACCGACGTGTGAAACGGGCCTAAGAAGGGTGAAAATGATCTTTCAGTGAGACTGCCTTCTATTAGACATGATGATGCTGCTCGGCTCTGCTGAATCTTATCAGCGTGTCAGAAAAGGTGCGATTACATCGGTGTGTAATGTGGATTAACGTACAATACATCTTCAGCTGACATTCATAAATCAATTCAATTCAGCATTCAGTGCTTATACTGGGAGGGTGGATGTATTAAAGGGGGGTCCAGGCTTGGGACTAAAGTCTGCAGTCAGAGATATCCAGTGACTGCTGAATTGTGATAGCGCACAATAACATAATTCATCGGTATCATTGGTGTGAGCAGGCGACCACATTACCGCATACATCCGAATCACAGAATTTGAGTCAAATGCGATCTAGATGTGTTCGCCCACTCAATATAAAATTGATTTGAGAGAAGACAGTCAGATTTAGTGAGCACATGACAAAGTATGGAAATCACCCACACGTGCCAGGAATAAAGGGGAGTCGAGATGGCGTACACACCGAATGCTGACATGACTTAGCAGTCACAGTGACTGGAGATTTGGTCCCTCATCTGGACAATCCCTTTAAGGCTGGGGTTTTACACGATAGTGTTGATCCATGATGTGCTGGAGTAAGACGCACCAAATGATTATGAAGCAGATGTCTCCTAATGAATTGGGCAAATCTTTTAGCTACCCAGGTACCAACATCAGAACATGACTTTGGTCGGGTAAATTACAGTACTAAAGCCATGCCACTTTTTTTTAATCTGTGCCCACTTTACGACAGAATAGGTGGAGCTAACATTTCATATTGCAAAAAACAATGATCGCTTTCTGTGGTGAAGAGCTTGATGAATCCCAATCTATTTTTCTGGCCAGCCACCTACAATGTTACCAGGACATAGCTCCATAGTAGTAAGGCTGCGTGCTCACGATCCAGGTTCACAGCATTTTGGACGCAGCATGTTTTCGCTGCGTCAAAAACGTTGTTTTGTACAGTAAAAGCACAGTGGATAGAATTTATAGATATCCCACTGTGCTTGTTTTTCCCACAGCAAAAACTGACCTGGGAGGGGGGGGGGGGGGGGCTTCCCGAGCCGCATCATGTCAAGTTATAGCTGTGAAGTCACAAGCGTTCTCTGCAGAGAACACAGCGAGAGACCAAAACTGCCCAAACCCACATCGTAAGCATGGGCAGTTGTGGTCTCCTGCGGAGAAGACTCGCGGCCCCGCAGGTGAGGACCCGCTGCATCCAGGACGCAGTAGGTTCTGTTCATGGGCACATATTCTTAAGACTTGCTACAATGGCAAAGAACATTACAGTAAACTATTATTCGAGCTGTACCTGGAATGCTATGGCTTGACTAAGACTGTCAAGAGCAGGATCTTCACCTTCATCCTCACTTTGCTCCTCTTCAACTCTACAACAGTAAATGTGTGGACATGTAGGAGCCATATAGATAGTAACAGTACTATATCATGGTTAAAAAGTTAATTTATTCCTTACACTTCTTCCATGTCAACCCTTCCCTTTCTTTTCTTCTCTTTCTTTTCTGGAGGTTCCCGATCTCCAAGCATATTTTTTGGACAGGCATAACTCAGGTGACCTGTGTCCTTTTAGTTAAAAAAATAAATAAATAAATATATACATACATATAAACACAATCTGTCAATACATTTACCTAGAGGCTGAGATGCTGCACACAATTAGTGACAGATCATGGCTTTTACAGTTTGAAAAGCAATTTTTAAAGGAAACCTGTCACCAGATATGTCCCCTAAAATACTGCATATAAGTGCCCATATGGCTCTGTATAACGTAAAAACGTCTGTAATTATACTCGCCTGCAGGGCGGTCCATCATCGCTGGTCTCAGTTCGGCACCTCCAATCTTCCTTCCATTGCTATCTTCCTTTTTGGTTTGTGTGAATAACGCATCATATGTCATCAACAGAGGCCTCCATTGCACTCTTGTGCACGTGCACTTTTCTCTACCCTACTAAGGGCAGAGTGAAGTACTGTAATGCGCATGCACAGGGAAAGGTCAAAGACCACCCGCGCATGAACATTAAGATGCTTCAATCTGTCCTCAGCAGGGCAGAGAGAAGAGCACATGCGCAGGAGCACAATGGGGGCCTCTGTGTGGATGATGTAGGACACATTATATACACAGAGCAAGAAAGAGGACGGCATTGGATGGCAGAGAGGGGGCACCGAGTCCAAGACCAGCAATGACCGGACCGCCTTGCAGGCGAGTATAATAAACACTGTTTTTTACGTTAATCAGAGCGGCCTGGACTTTTATATAAAGTATTCTAGAATACTGTAAAAAACATCACTGGTAGTGGCCGCAGTTTATAGGGGAAAATCCTGGTGACCGGTTCCCTTTAAGGGTAATCGTCATTTTAATTTTTATTTCCTAAATGAATAGTACAAAATAAGACACTTATGAGAAATTCACTTCTTTCTCTGCTAGAATTGATCAGTCATTATCAAAATTCTCACTTCTGAGGTAAAATCCGTATTCAGTGAAGACTTTCCCATTACTGAGATAGGAGATGGCAGATGTTACTGATGAGATTCTATGTAGATAGAGTATACAGACATTACCTCATAGATTATTCATTTTGTGAGGTAAAGTATTTTGCTGCCTGTTTTTATGCAATCTTTTCCATCAAAGAAAGTATAATATGTGATCCCGTGCTGTAATGTCTGTATACTCTTTTCCAATCCTTCCCACCCCACTTGATGTGGTATGATCAGACCATGTCCCTGTACGGTCAGACACGGCCATTACACAGTACATAGCAGGGACATATATATAAGATCTCAGCACAGGAAGAAAAAAAATGTATTAATTACATCCAGTTGTAAAACTGATTCTAAAAGATCTATTGATGAAAAGGTACTTAGTTTGTGGGACAAACCCTTAGGCTATGTGCACACGTTGCGTTTTTTTGACGCTGCGTTTTTGTGCGCTTTTCGCCGCTAAAAACGCACAAAAACGCACCCGCGGCGAAAAAACGCAGCAAAAAACGCATGCGTTTTTGATCTCTGCGTTTTGCTGCGTTTTTCCAATTCATTGCATGGGGGAAAACGCAGTAAAACGCAGGAAAGAATTGACATGTCCATTTTTTTTTAAGCTCAAAAACGCAGCTTAAAAAAAAAAAGTTGTGTGCTAACAGCAAAAATGAAAACTCAGACTTTGCTGGGGAAGCAAAGTCATGCAGTTTTGAGACCAAAAACGCACCCGAAAATTGCCGCGAAAAACGCACTGTGTGCACGTAGCCATAAAGTCAGATCTTATCTCTTCCCTAGTCTATGAGGCCTAGTAGGCTCAAGTGAGTCAGTAGAGATAGGCCTTGTGCGTACGCTGCCTTTTTTGCGCGTTTTTTGGGTGCAGTTTTGTTCCCAAAACTGCATGCATTTTCTTCCCCAGCAAAGTTTATGATATTTCAGTTTTTCTGTCCACACATTGCAGTTTTTTTTGGGCTGCATCTTTGTGGTGACCACTGCAGCATGTCAATTCTTTCTGCGATTTTGAGCCCTTCCCATCAATAGATTTGCAGTAAAAAAAAAAACGCAGTAAAACGCAGCAAGAAATGCATGCTGAGGGAGCTTTTTTTGGGACTAAAAACATGCATCTTTGTGGTCACCAAAAGATGCAGTGTGCGCACATAGCTTTAAGGACCATCCATATGAGGTCACCTTTTCTCTGCTGCAGCTGTTATACAGAGCTCTTGAATATGCTGGACTACCTGGCAGCATGCCAACTAGTCCTCTAATGCTAAAAATCACTGAATAATCAATAGTAGGTTATCAAAACTACACTAAGCAGCCCAGTAAGTGGCACACCGCTATAATCAGGATCTCTGCCCCTACATTATGCTGCTCTCAGAATAGTGGCAAAAACCTGTTGACAGATTCCCTTTAAAGGAATTTTAGAAAATTTCTCTTCCATATGCTAGTAAAAATGATACAATTTGCAGCACTGTTTTTGTTGATAGGCTGCATCAATGATGTCACGTCTATGCTGCACAAGACCACTGCAGCAATTCTCTGGACTCGGCAGTTTGTGCTTTCTACATCAGCATCACCCCTAAATGCAATGATTGTCTGCAGTGGTCACATGCACTGTTAAAATAACACCACAGCTGCAGCCTATCAGAGACTTGCGAAGAGGCAGCACTGGATCAGGGGAAAGTGAATATTAAAAGGCATGCAACCTTATGGAACAGTGATAATTTATTAAAAAAAACAATGTACTAACATAATAAGCTTAGGATGATTTCTTCTTGTATGTGTTTGGTCCCAGATGGGAGTAACATTTACTCACCCCGCATTCATAGCATCTGGACTTGTCAGTGTAATTACGCCTCCGGATGAATTCAGGCGCTCTACCGTTGTCGATGGCAATGCTGGCTCTTATTACTCTGCCAAAGAGCTGAGAGACAAGCACATATTCCTGTAAGACACGGAGCACGCCTTGTACCAGTAATCACGAGTATGAAGACAGCGTACCTGCTTGTTGTTCAGCGCTCGCACGCAGCTCTGCGCAGGCTCCTTATCTAGGAACAGCACAAACGCAACGCCTCTACTTCTCCGGGACTCTTTGTCCTTTAAAATAGTGACTCTAAAAAACAGAAAGGCAAATGTGGCCAGTCACCCCGCCTGAATACAGTAGTGTCTTTCCTCTCTTTCCAAATTGATAGCACCTAATCGTACACTGTGGATATAAACCACGGATGGGATTTTGTTTCCATTAATTTACTTACTTGACTACTTTACCATATTTTGAAAAAATCTGAAACAACAAAACAAAAACAGGTAAGAGTTTAATTTCAAATAACCTTAGTGTGCTTTATAATAATAAAGCATCTATAATATTGCCATTATAGGGCATCTATATATAGGGCAATATATATAGGGCATCTATAATATTGCTCCTTGTCAGCTCAAGATTCCCCATGCCTAATCCTCAATACTTAAATGGAACCTGTCAGGTGCAATATCCACCCAGAACCATGAGCAGTTCTTGGTGTATATTGTTAATCCCTGCCTAAACGGCCCTGTATACACTAGCATAGATAGAGATCTTTAGAGAAATTATTCCTAAATATCTTTTATCATATGCTAATGAGTGAGGGGACTAGTCCCTGGGCGTTAGTTCCTCTGGCTAGTCAGCCCCATTAGCATGTTAATACACCCACAGGGGTGTGCCAACAAGCTAATTAATGCACAGCATCACAGGATGATCTCACTCACCTCTCCGCTGCCATCGCCGCCCGATGCTGGATTTCGGGTCAGTGCACATGACCCCAGAGTTTCGATCATGCACATTACATCAGTTTGAAGCTAGGGTGTGTATACCCGGCTTCATATTGCGCATGACCCAATCTCTGGGGTCATGCGCACGGAGCTGAAATCCAGGGTCGAGCGGCGATGGCAGTGGATAGGGGAGTGAGATCATCCTCTGACGCTGCACATTCATTAGCATGTTAGCAGGCCCCTGTGGGTTTAGTAACATGGTAATGGGGCCCTCGCTCATTAGCATATGATAAAAGATCTTTAGAAGAAGGGAATTTTGTTTACTTACCGTAAATTCCTTTTCTTCTAGCTCCAATTGGGAGACCCAGACAATTGGGTGTATAGCTACTGCCTCCGGAGGCCACACAAAGCATTACACTTAAAAGTGTAAGGCCCCTCCCCTTCTGCCTATACACCCCCCGTGGGATCACGGGCTCCTCAGTTTTAGTGCAAAAGCAAGAAGGAGGAAAGCCAATAACTGGTTTAAGAACAAATTCAATCCGAAGGAACATCGGAGAACCGAAACCATTCAACATGAACAACATGTGTACCCGAAAAAACAAAAACCCCTAAGCAAACAGGGCGGGTGCTGGGTCTCCCAATTGGAGCTAGAAGAAAAGGAATTTACGGTAAGTAAACAAAATTCCCTTCTTCTTTGTCGCTCCTAATTGGGAGACCCAGACAATTGGGACGTCCAAAAGCAGTCCCTGGGTGGGTATAATAACCCCTCGTGATAGGACCGTAAAAACAGCCCTTTCCTACAGGTGGGCAGCTGCCGCCTGAAGGACTTGTCTACCTAGGCTGGCGTCCGCCGAAGCGTAGGTATGCACCTGATAGTGCTTGGTAAAAGTGTGCAGACTCGACCAGGTAGCCGCCTGGCACACCTGCTGAGCCATAGCCTGGTGCCGTAATGCCCAGGACGCACCCACGGCTCTGGTAGAATGGGCCTTCAGCCCTGAGGGAACCGGAAGCCCAGCCGAACGGTAGGCTTCAAGAATTGGTTCTTTGATCCACCTAGCCAGGGTGGATTTGGAAGCTTGCGACCCTTTGCGCTGACCAGCGACAAGGACAAAGAGTGCATCCGAGCGGCGCAGGGGCGCCGTGCGGGAAATGTAGATCCTGAGCGCTCTCACCAGATCCAACAAATGCAAATCCTTTTCACATTGATGAACTGGATGAGGACACAAAGAAGGCAAGGAGATATCCTGATTGAGATGAAAGGGGGATACCACCTTAGGGAGAAACTCCGGAATCGGGCGCAGAACCACCTTGTCCTGGTGAATCACCAGGAAGGGAGATTTGCATGACAGCGCTGCTAGCTCGGACACTCTCCGAAGAGACGTGACCGCTACTAGAAAAGCCACTTTCTGTGAAAGGCGAGAAAGGGAAACATCCCTCATAGGCTCGAAAGGCGGCTTCTGAAGAACAATTAGAACCCTGTTCAGATCCCAGGGCTCTAACGGCCGCTTGTAAGGAGGGACGATATGACAGACCCCTTGCAGGAACGTGCGTACCTGAGGAAGTCGTGCTAGGCGCTTCTGAAAAAATACAGATAGCGCTGAGACTTGTCCCTTGAGGGAGCTGAGCGACAAACCTTTTTCCAAACCGGATTGTAGGAAGGAAAGAAAAGTAGGCAATGCAAATGGCCAGGGAGAAACTCCCTGAGCAGAGCACCAAGATAAGAATATTTTCCACGTCCTGTGGTATATCTTGGCGGAGGTAGGTTTTCTAGCCTGTCTCATGGTGGCAATGACCTCTTGAGACAATCCTGAACACGCTAGGATCCAGGACTCAATGGCCACACAGTCAGGTTCAGGGCCGCAGAATTCTGATGGAAAAACGGCCCTTGAGACAGCAAGTCTGGTCGGTCTGGTAGTGCCCACGGTTGGCCTACCGCGAGGTGCCACAGATCCGGGTACCACGACCTCCTTGGCCAGTCTGGAGCGACGAGGATGGCGCGGCGGCAGTCGGACCTGATCTTGCGCAGCACTCTGGGCAACAGAGCCAGAGGTGGAAACACATAAGGAAGCCGGAACTGCGACCAATCTTGAACTAAGGCGTCTGCCGCCAGAGCTCGGTGATCGTGAGACCGTGCCATGAAAGCTGGGACCTTGTTGTTGTGCCGAGACGCCATTAGGTCGACGTCCGGCATCCCCCAGCGGCGACAGATCTCCTGAAACACGTCCGGGTGAAGAGACCATTCCCCTGCGTCCATACCCTGGCGACTGAGGAAGTCTGCTTCCCAGTTGTCCACGCCTGGGATGTGAACTGCGGATATGGTGGAAGCCGTGTCTTCCACCCACGTCAGAATCCGCCGGACTTCCTGGAAGGCTTGCCGACTGCGAGTTCCTCCTTGGTGGTTGATGTATGCCACCGCTGTGGAGTTGTCCGACTGAATTCGGATCTGCTTGCCTTCCAGCCACTGCTGGAAGGCTTGTAGGGCAAGATACACTGCCCTGATCTCCAGAACGTTGATCTGAAGGGTGGACTCCTGCTGAGTCCACGTACCTTGAGCCCTGTGGTGGAGAAAGACTGCTCCCCACCCTGACAGACTCGCATCTGTCGTCACCACCGCCCAGGATGGGGGTAGGAAGGATTTCCCTTTCGACAATGAGGTGGGAAGCAGCCACCATTGAAGAGAATCCTTGGCCGCCTGAGAAAGGGAGACGTTCCTGTCGAGGGACTTCGACTTCCCGTCCCATTGGCGGAGAATGTCCCATTGCAGTGGACGCAGATGAAACTGCGCGAAAGGGACTGCCTCTATTGCTGCAACCATCTTCCCTAGGAAGTGCATGAGGCGTCTCAAGGGGTGTGACTGGCCTTGAAGGAGAGATTGCACCCCTGTCTGTAGTGAACGCTGTTTGACAAGCGGAAGCTTCACTATCGCTGAGAGAGTATGAAACTCCATGCCAAGATATGTTATCGACTGGGTCGGGGTTAGATTTGACTTGGAAAAGTTGATGATCCACCCGAAACCCTGGAGGGTCTCCAGCGCAATGTTCAGGCTGTGTTGGCATGCCTCTTGAGAAGGCGCCTTGACAAGCAGATCGTCTAAGTAAGGGATCACAGAGTGTCCCTGAGAGTGCAGGACTGCAACTACAGCTGCCATGACTTTGGTGAAGACCCGTGGGGCTGTCGCCAGACCAAAAGGCAGGGCTACGAACTGAAGGTGTTCGTCTCCTATAACGAAGCGTAGAAAACGCTGATGCTCTGGAGCAATCGGTACGTGGAGATAAGCATCCTTGATGTCTATTGATGCTAGGAAATCTCCTTGAGACATTGCGGTGATGACGGAGCGGAGGGATTCCATCCGGAACCGTCTGGTTCTCACGTGCTTGTTGAGAAGTTTTAGGTCCAGAACGGGACGGAAAGACCCGTCCTTTTTTGGTACCACAAACAAATTGGAGTAAAAACCGTGACCTTGCTCTTGAAGAGGAACAGGGATCACCACTCCTTCCGCCTTTAGAGTGCACACCGCCTGCAGAAGAGCATCGGCTCGGTCGGGAGGCGGAGACGTTCTGAAGAATCGAGTTGGAGGACGAGAACTGAACTCTATCCTGTACCCGTGAGACAGAATGTCTCTCACCCAACGGTCTTGGACCTGTGGCAGCCAAATGTCGCCAAAGCGGGAGAGCCTGCCACCGACCGAGGATGCGGAGAGAGGAGGCCGAAAGTCATGAGGAAGCCGCTTTGGTAGCGGGTCTTCCGGCTGTCTTTTTTGGGCGTGACTGAGCCCGCCAAAAATCTGAGCTCCTCTGATCCTTTTGAGTCCTTTTGGACGATGAGAATTGGGACCTGCCCGAACCTCGAAAGGACCGAAACCCCGACTGTCCCCTCCTCTGTTGGGGTTTGTTTTGTCTGGGCTGAGGTAAGGATGAATCCTTACCCTTGGACTGTTTAATGATTTCATCCAAACGCTCACCAAACAGTCGGTCACCAGAAAATGGCAAACTGGTTAAGCATTTTTTGGAAGCAGAATCTGCTTTCCATTCCCTTAACCACAAGGCTCTGCGTAAAACCACGGAGTTGGCGGATGCCACTGCCGTACGGCTCGTAGAGTCCAGAACCGCATTAATCGCGTAAGACGCAAATGCAGACATTTGAGAGGTTAAGGATGCCACCTGCGGAACAGATGTACGTGTGACCGTGTCAATCTGTGTAAGACCAGCTGAAATAGCTTGGAGTGCCCATACGGCTGCGAATGCAGGAGCAAACGACGCGCCGATAGCTTCATAGATGGATTTCAACCAGAGCTCCATCTGTCTGTCAGTGGCATCTTTAAGAGCAGCCCCATCCTCCACTGCATCTATGGATCTAGCCGCAAGCCTGGAGATTGGGGGATCCACCTTGGGACACTGGGTCCAGCTCTTGATCACGTCAGGAGGAAAGGGATAACGTGTATCCTTAAGCCGTTTGGAGAAACGCTTATCTGGATAAGCGTGGTGTTTCTGGACTGACTCTCTAAAGTCAGAGTGGTCCAGAAAAGTACTTAATTTACGCTTGGGATACCTGAAATGGAATTTCCCCTGCTGTGAAGCTGACTCCTCCACTAGAGGAGCTGGGGGAGAAATATCCAACATTTTATTGATGGACGCGATAAGATCATTCACTATGGCGTCACCATCAGGTGTATCCAGATTGAGAGCGGTCTCAGGATCAGAATCCTGATCAGCTACCTCCGCCTCATCACACAGAGAATCCTCTTGCTGGGACCCTGACCAGTGTGATGAAGTAGAGGGCCGCTCATAGCGAGCTCGCTTAGGCTGTCTGGGACTGTCGTCCGTGTCAGAGCCGTCACCCTGGGATGCATGGGACACCCCCGGAGCCCGGAGCTGTTCCAACTGAGGGGGACCAGGGAGCAATGATTCAACAGTGCCCATGGTCTGAGTTACTGGTCTAGACTGCAAAGTTTCTAGAATTTTAGTCATAGTCACAGACAATCTATCAGCAAAGATTGCAAACTCTGTCCCCGTCACCTGGACAGTATTCACAGGTGGTTCTCCCTGGGTCACCTCCAGCAGGGGCCCCGGCCGAGCAAGTGGCACAGGGGCCGAGCACTGCACACAATGGGGGTCAGTGGAACCTGCCGGTAGAGCAGCCTCACAAGCGGTACAAGCAGCATAGAAAGCCTGTGCCTTGGCACCCTTGTTTTTTGCGGACGACATGCTGTAGTCTCCACTGAGCAATCTAGGAGGGTATATAGCCAAGAATCACCAGCGACCGTTTAGTGCAATGTATAGCATGCAAGCATAAAAATACAATTGTACACTTCGGCACTAGTGGGGTCAGGACCGGAGGTGCCGCTTACCGCCCGCTGAAAGCGGGTGTGTGGTCGCCAGAATCCCGTGCCTGGGTCTCCCAGAACTTGTCTCCCCTCTCCAGCTCAGACTGCATTCAGGAATGGCCGCCGGCGTTCTGTGAAGAGGGGCGGACCGTGGGCGTGCCTCAGACAAAGTGCGGGAAACTGGCGTCCCACTGTGCTCAATGTGAGGGCTGGAGTATGTAAAGCAGACTCCAGCCCTCGGCGCCGACGTTCTGTACAGCGTCCCGCCCTTCCCCTGACTGGCAGGCCTGGGGGCGGGAACGAAGCGAAACTAGGCCGCAAAAGCCGGGGACTCTAGTAATAAGCGCGGCCGTCAAATATGCACGGCCAGCGCGGAAGTCCCCGGCGCACCACAAGTCCCAGCCGCGCCGCAGCAGTTCCCAACACAATAACTCCCTCAGCAAGCTGTGGAAGTGTGGCACAAGCGCGCAGCGCTGTTGTCCCCGGCGCACTAACACACCCAGCAATGCTGCAGTGTGCGCGCGGTCTGTACGGGGACACAGAGTACCTTGACGTAGCAGGGCCTGTCCCTGACGATACTCCGCTCCATATCCAGCAGATTCCCCAGGGGCTGTGGATGGAGCACGGTCCCATGTGCCTGGAGACCGGTAAAATCCCACTTCACCCAGAGCCCTAAGGGGGATGGGGAAGGATGCAGCATGTGGGCTCCAGCCTCCGTACCCGCAATGGGTACCTCAACCTTAACAAACACCGCCGACAAAAGTGGGGTGAGAAGGGAGCATGCTGGGGACCCTAGTATGGGTCCTCTTTTCTTCCATCCGACATAGTCAGCAGCTGCTGCTGACTAAACAGTGGAGCTATGCGTGGATGTCTGACCTCCTTCGCACAAAGCTTGAAAACTGAGGAGCCCGTGATCCCACGGGGGGTGTATAGGCAGAAGGGGAGGGGCCTTACACTTTTAAGTGTAATGCTTTGTGTGGCCTCCGGAGGCAGTAGCTATACACCCAATTGTCTGGGTCTCCCAATTAGGAGCGACAAAGAAATACCTTTTCTAAAGATCTCTTTACCTATGCTAGTGTATACAGGGACAGTTAGGCAGGGATTAGAAATATGCACCTAGAACTGCTCCTGGCTCTGGGTGCATATTGGACCTGACAGGTTCCCTTTAAAAAATAAATTAACCCGCGCATCTAGAAGAGGCACTTGAGCCCCTCCACAGCAGAACAAACACTGACATCTCAATCTATACCATTAATCAGCATAGGGTTAATACAAACACAATATACCTAAAGGGCAACTAGAGGTACCCTAACTAAAGATTCAATCAATCTTAACTTTTATTCCCAAATATAAATAAAACAGATCAATCTAAAACAGCGGCAAATAGAGCAACCTAGTACATGTACTAAGTCATGTATCCAGCCACGGACCATAAACAAGTGGAAAGACGTCCTACAATATTATCAGATTGGTATTGCCCTACTTTGCCTATAAAAAGCCAATAGCCTCCCCAAGGGATGAGAGGCTATTAGCTTTTTATAGGCAGAGTAGGGCAACACCAATCTGATAATATTGTAGGGCGTCTGTCCACTAGCATAGTATCTGGTCCGCGGCCGGACACATGACTTAGTACACCGACTAGGTTGCTCTATTTGCCGCTATTTTAGATTGATCTGTTCTATTTATATTTGGCAATAAAAGTTAAGATTTATTGAATCATTAGTTAGGGTACCTCTAATTGCCCTTTGGGCAAATTGTGTTTGCCTCCACAGCAGAAGGCTCAGCCAGTGGCGGTACACCCATTGCCAACCCTTAAGGGCATCTTTGTGCCCTATACCTACCCTATGGAGGTCGTTGTTGGTCAGCGAGAATGGCAGATTGGACACATACACAGTACTCTTGCTGGGAGCAAGGCCTCCACTCATGGTTTTTAGGGAAAACCACCTGAAATATAAAAACTTGTGAAAATGTGACATACATGATAACATTATGTAGACAGCCACCCTGCTTTGAGAAAGTAGTGATACCTATATATCAACAGCATTCTAACCATTAGAAAGGACATCCACACCTAGTGATTGAAGATGAAAAGGGTTTTTAGACTTTCTTAAAGTATTATTAAAAACCTTTTTTATCTTCAGCCATGACGTGTGGCCCAGTGCACCATTTCTGATGTCTTTTCTCCTCTTTGGAAGACGCCTAGCGTCCAGGCGATCTAGGTCGCGGGCCGAGGACATCTGGCAGCACTAATACATTGTGATAAGAGGAGCCTGTAACCTGAATTCTGTTTTTATGCTAGCTTTTACAAGCCTCCCCTACTAGCGCCCTTACTGTTTTTATGGTCTCTGTAGAGTTTTTCAAGAAAACTTCATCCGACTGAGGAAATAAGTGATGTATGGTTTATTCGAAACAAAACTGCCGAGAGGGAAAGTGTGAACAGAGGCTAAAAAAAGGACATCAAAAGTTTTCTGTTTTAAATTTTTAAGTACAAAAACAGGTAATCTTAGGCTGTGTTCACACTGCCAATTTCTCCTCTGTCTTAAAGGGGTGGTTCACTACTCTGCAATAATAGCCAAATCTCTATAAGGCTCGTTTCACACGTCAGTGAAAAACACTCCGTGTGCTGTGAATTACGGCACACGTGGGTTGTCTAAGTGCAATCCGGGCTCCGTTCTCCGTGGCCCGTGATTGCACTTAGAGATTAACTCACCTGTGCCCGCTCCCGCTGTCCATGGTGCTGATCACTCCCGCAGTGCAGCATCCGGCCGGCGCTGACCTCTGCAGCAGCTGCTTCCGGGTCGGCTGTGTCGTGCATCATGAATATGCGCGACCGTAATGAGCCGGCTCTGAAGCAGCAAGCTGCACGGGCTGCAGAGGACATCGCTGGAGCTGGGTGAGTAAAAATGATTTTTATTTTAAAAGCACGTTTGTTTCTGGCACGTGTTTCACGGACCACACCACTGCGTGGTCCGTGGGACATCAGTGATGCCAGGAAAAAATGGACATGTCTACGTGCGGCAATCACGCACACGCGGGTACGCCGCACGGAGACACGTGCAGTGAAAAAAATCACTGATGTGTGAGCAGACCCATTCATTATAATGGGTCTGCGTATGTCAGTGATTCTGGTACGTTTAAAAAAAAGCACAAACGTCCCAGAATCACTGACGTGTGAAAGGGGCCTAAAACTGAGAGGGAAGGCTTTTTCCAAATACCTTGTTCAGCCAATTCTGCCTCTGAGTGGCACTATTGCGGTCCACTCTTCCCCATCACATGACCCCCCCCGGGCTCCATGACCTCTGAGATCCAGTTGACCTGACATCACCAAGGAAGCCATAGTCTCGTCACAGCCCAGCATCGATCCTCTTCGCGGCACGCTGTAGTGAGGGAGAGCGCATGCAAGATGCTGGGCTGTGATGAGCAGTGATACACCGCCCACAGACCAGTCACTCAGGAAGACTGGGGTTGAGCTCGGTGATGTTGGGTCAACTGAAGTTGACGTGACATCACCAGATCTTAGAGGTCACAGAGTTCGGTGGTCATGTGATGGGGATGAGTGGACCGCAATAGCGCCACTCAGAAGCAGAATTGGCAATACAAGATATTTATAAAAAGCCTTCCCTATCAGTTTTACAGGGATGTGGCCACTAATGCAGAGTAGTGAACCACCCCTTTAAGGAATCTCAATCATTTAACATCAAGAGTAGCACAGTTGACACGGATAGCTAATGTAACTAAATACGCATCAATGGTGTCCATCAGCATCTATTGGAAGATGGAACTAAACTTGTGCTATCTCCCCTGTCCATGGTGTACTGGACAGAGTAGGACCACACAGCTTGTATAAAAGCATTAACTCCTTCACGATGGGGCCAATTTCCATCTTTACGTTTTCGTTTTTTTCCTCACCTTCCTAGAGCCATTACTTTTTTTATTTTTCTGTCCACATAGACATATGGGGCTAGTAATAAGCGAGCACTATAAAACTCTAGAGCTCGGATGCGCGTGACTCGTGTACCGGAGTATAATAGAAGTCAATGGGGAACGCAAGCATTTTTTTGGAAGACCTACCGGCGATGTTAAAAGAAAAGCTGCTAAGTAAGGAGATTAGTCTGCCTCCGGTGAGGTGGTCATTAGATCACGGAGTCCTGCAAATAGTGGAGAATAGTGGAGAATTCAAATTAAAAACCTTGTGCCATCTGACTGTCACTATAGGGGGGGTTGTCCACCTCCAAGAACTGAATTTTGGGAATCATTTTTGCAATTGGGTTTCAAGAAAAAAAATTGTGCACTGTTTGGCATCTTATTGTTCATAGTTTTTATGTCAGGCTCTTTCAAATTGCAATGTTGTGTAGTAATATATCATCAGTTCCTATCTCATGGTCAGACCTTTATAGTGTGCTGACTGACAGATTGGACTCATTCTGCAGCCAGCAATAACCAGCGCAGCACAGAGGTCGTAGTTGGCAAATTAGAAACATTTTTAATGAAATCTAATAGCAAAAAATTAATTTTATCCCCAATTAGAGGAACTTAAGAAAAAAAATAAATGGAACAAACGTTTTAAAGCACCACTCCAGTGTTTGTTTTTCATTACCGGAGTGGCACTTTAAATGTAAGCCCCCTGCCCCCAATATTATACTCACAAATTTTCAGTGTTGCTCCGGTCCTGTGCCGCCATCTTGTGCCCATAGTTTCTGACTGGCCAGAAGTCAGAAGTTAGGGGTGCTTCTCACATAGCGAGATCGCTGCTGAGTCACGGATTTTGTGACGTACCAGATACCTCATCAGCGATCTCGCTGCGTGTGACACTGAGCAGCGATCTGGCCCCTGCTGTGAGATCGCTGCTCGTTACACACAGTGCTGGTTCATTTTTTGCTCGTTGCTCTCCCGCTGTGAAGCACACATCGCTGTGTTTGACAGCGAGAGAGCAACGATCTGAATGTGGAGGATGCAGGGAGACGGCTTCTGCGAACGCTGGTAACCAAGGTACACATCGGGTAACTAAGTGAAGCGCTTTGCTTGGTTACCCAATATTTACCTTGGTTACTAGCATACGCCGCTCTCAGGCTACCAGTGTTGGCTCCCTGTACACATAGCCAGAGTACACATCGGGTAACTAAGCGAAGCGCTTTGCTTAGTAACCCGATGTGTACCCTAGCTATGCATGCAGGGAGCCAGCGCTAAGCGGTGTGCGCTGGTAACCAGGGTAAATATCGGGTAACCAAGCAAAGCATTTTGCTTAGTTACCCGATATTTACCTTGGTTACCAAGCGCAGCATCGTTTCAATGAGTCGCTGCGGGCTGGTGGCTGGTCACTGGTGAGATCTGCCTGATTGACAGCTCACCAGCGACCATGTAGCGACGCACCAGCGATCCTGACCAGGTCATATCATGGTCGGAATCGCTGGTACGTCGTTTAGTGAGACAGTACCCTTACATTTCAAGCACTCAATGTAACTCTATGACAGGCAGAACAAGGCTCTCATAGAGATGTATTTTGAGTTGTTACCCACGGTGCCTCCATGAAACACTGGAACTGGCAGCAGGTCACAAATCACCGGAGACCAACGGGAGTGACGCTGGAAACAAATGATGACAGAGGCAGAGGAGTATAAGATAGGGGGTAGGGGACTTACATTAAAAGCCCCACTCCAGTGGGGAAGTAAAAACAAAACACGGTGTGGTATTTAAGTCACCGGTCACGTTGGATGAGTGAGCACTACGTTGCTCGGTAATCGTAATGAGCAGTTGGACACTTACAACCTGTGTACCAAGTAAAAGGAAGTCAATGGGGAACGCATGCATTTTTCCAGATCTTCCATAAAAATGCTCGCGTTCCCCTTTGACATCCATTACACTCAAGTCGTGTCCCTCCGAGCATCCAACTCCTCATTACGAATACAGAGCACCCGAGCACGGTAGTGCCCGCTCACTAGTCGTTTCACCTCACTACAGACTGGTCATACCACTACAAAACCTATAATGGTACCTTCTCCCTTGACATCCTATACAATAATAATATGATGATGATGATAGTAAAGGGGTTATTCGACCTATTAAAATGGTGAGGAATCAGTACCAAAGAGCATGGATATTAGATCAGTGGGTGACCGATGACCTAGGACACTATCACTGACAGCAGCATACAGGGCAGCCTGTAAGCATGGAAGATTCTGCAGGGCTTGCATCCTCCATGTCTCAGCAGTAGTGCCTGGCACCCCCCGCCAATCTAACATGCTCCTATGGATAGGTCCTCGATTAGAACAGGCTGGAGAACAGTGCAGTCAGCGCCACACAGCGAAACAAGCACAGAATGTCCTTTCACGGCCACCGTATAATCCTGGCCCCCCGGGACATGGGCTCTCCTCAGCCCAGCGCCCCGGACTGCGGCTCACCAGTCACCCGGCCTAGCAGCGCGTCCGTACGGGTCTGCCGTCCATCACTCCTCTGCCCGCAGCACTCACTTCTGCAGGACAGAACCTTCCTGCTACTTCCGTCTCCAACGCAGGCGCCATTTTAAAGGAGTCACTTTTATAGTTTAAACATGAGCTTGGTCTCTACAAACATGGAGGATCATAAAGAAAGCAATACTCGGCGGCTCCAAGATGGGGTGTTCATTGTATGATAGCATGGACGGTTTCCCTGACTCCTCTGTTTATGGGCTTTTCCGAAATTCTCATATATCATAGACTTAAAGGGGTTGTCCTGTCCCAGAAAATTTTAGTCCCCTGCTATAAAAACAGAATGCAGTTTATTCACCCTCCTCAGGGTCACGGCTGAGTTTTATCGCTGCTCCTGATGTCTGTCAACAGCGCTGCAGCCAATCACTGAGATCAGGAGCTCTTGGCATGTACTTGGACGGAGCCACCACCCCATTGACTGTCTGCAGCGCTGTCAACATCAATGCCACAAGCCAAATGGGAGAACATAATGGTGGGCTAGACTTAGCGCTGGACCTGGGTAGTGCAGTGGGTGAGCAGACCCCCTGCAAAAGGGAACATAGTTAACCCGGAAATGTTATTAATAAAAATGTTTTATTTGTATGTGCATGTGTATAGTGTTAGGGTACCCCTAGTGGCCGGGTGGGACGGCTGTCACCACAGTGGAGAGGAGGAGCCGGCAGAGACAAGGGGAGGAGAGAGCAAGGGTGTGAGGAAAAGATTAGATCAAGGGAGCAGTCGTCTCGGGGACAGGAGCGGAGCAGCAGAGCCGGGGCAGAGTGTGGGAGCTGGAAGTCCGGGAAGCCGGTGAGAAAAGGAGCAGGCGGAACCTCATAGTGTGAAGCAGTCCGGTGTGGGTCCGGGCTGTGGGTAGCCAGAAGTGGGAGCCGGACGAAGTGGAGTAGTCAGGCACATCCCCACTGGAGGGGGCGCAAGGACAGGCTTCCCCCAGCTAAGAAAGCGTATCAGCACCTTTGTGGCTTTGTTTGGGACTTTGTGAGAAGTAGCATCCGGGACAGCAGTGTGTGCACATCAGGCAGAGTGTGTGAGCGGAACAGCAGGGGACACCGGAGATAAGGAGGTGGACGCAACCTCAGAGCCTATTCTGCCGGTGTGGGTCCGGTGTATGCTTGGCTGAAGAGTGGGTGCCCGACGGAAGTGGAGTACTTAGGGCATAGCCCCACCAGAGGGTGCGTTTGGACAGGTTGTCCCCAGCTCCACAGAAATTGTCATCTGCCAGATCTATTGCTGACCGGATTGCTTTGTTTTTTTTATCTGTGAAGAATAAAAGAATGTTTGTTCCTTGCATTGTACCCTGCCTGAAGAGTGTTTGTGCGCCGGAGAACATCTGCATCACCACCACACTCTGCCCCACCAAGTCATCTCCTGTCCCCATAGTGACGGTGGAACCAGGGGTAAGCCTGATACCGAGGGCCACGACTACAAGGCCGGAGGCACCCCTGGCACCCCGTTACATGTGGCGTAGTCGGCAGGATCCGGATCGTATGCAAGGGGACCCGCTCCAAGAAGATGGAGACCAAGTGGTGCCGAGGGCCCCTGATCCGGACTCTCAGCGAAGATTTACAGTCCCAGGGTGGGAAGAAGAAACAGTGCCTGAGGTGAAGGACCGGGCACAAGATGGCGGCAAGATGGCCGTTGTCTGGGAAGACACAGAAAGCGCGCGCAAAATTGGCGCCGAAAGAAGAGCCTGGGGCTGGCCGGCGCCGAAGGAAAAGGACAGAGTGCTCCGCCCAAAGAGGGGAGGCGCCAGCTCCAGGGCACGGAAGAAGAAAAAGAAGTACCTCAGCGGAGGAGTCAAGATGATGCGTGGGGCTGGGGGTGGAGTCTGTTCAAGAGCGGGAAACGAAGACCTGCCTCCACTTCCTCCAGCCTCAGCATTGACACCGCCGCCATTACCAGCGAGATTGGCAGGGGCAGGGACACCTTCACCACCGAGAGGAGCTGCAGCAGCTGTGCCCGTGGAGCCACCCTACGCCCCTGTGTCTTTCCAGAGGATCCGTCGGCAGCCGGGACAATCGCTGGGGGCATACATACAGGCTCAAGCGGAAGAATGGAAGCGGGCCTGGCCCCAGAGTAAGTCACCACTGCTGATCTGTTGTTTAAGTCCGGCGCCGTTCAGCCGGCAGAAGTTTCTTTAACGTTGACGGGCCTGTTGCCCTCCAGCAAAGACCGGGAGCGCTCTTGAAGCCTCCGGGCACCTTCAGCAAAGACCGGGAGCGCTACTGAAGCCTCCGGGCGCCCATTTAAGACCGGGAGCGCTATTGAAGCCTCCGGGCGCTGTCCAGAGACCGGGAGCGCCGCTGAACTGGTGCCGCTGTTGAGGACTGACCCAAAAGGTTTTTATGTGTTTATGTGTTTAAGAGCCTTGCCGGGAGGCTCGGGTTTTAAGAGGGGAGGTATGCAGTGGGTGAGCAGACCCCCTGCAAAAGGGAACATAGTTAACCCGGAAATGTTATTAATAAAAATGTTTTATTTGTATGTGCATGTGTATAGTGTTAGGGTACCCCTAGTGGCCGGGTGGGACGGCTGTCACCACAGTGGAGAGGAGGAGCCGGCAGAGACAAGGGGAGGAGAGAGCAAGGGTGTGAGGAAAAGATTAGATCAAGGGAGCAGTCGTCTCGGGGACAGGAGCGGAGCAGCAGAGCCGGGGCAGAGTGTGGGAGCTGGAAGTCCGGGAAGCCGGTGAGAAAAGGAGCAGGCGGAACCTCATAGTGTGAAGCAGTCCGGTGTGGGTCCGGGCTGTGGGTAGCCAGAAGTGGGAGCCGGACGAAGTGGAGTAGTCAGGCACATCCCCACTGGAGGGGGCGCAAGGACAGGCTTCCCCCAGCTAAGAAAGCGTATCAGCACCTTTGTGGCTTTGTTTGGGACTTTGTGAGAAGTAGCATCCGGGACAGCAGTGTGTGCACATCAGGCAGAGTGTGTGAGCGGAACAGCAGGGGACACCGGAGATAAGGAGGTGGACGCAACCTCAGAGCCTATTCTGCCGGTGTGGGTCCGGTGTATGCTTGGCTGAAGAGTGGGTGCCCGACGGAAGTGGAGTACTTAGGGCATAGCCCCACCAGAGGGTGCGTTTGGACAGGTTGTCCCCAGCTCCACAGAAATTGTCATCTGCCAGATCTATTGCTGACCGGATTGCTTTGTTTTTTTTATCTGTGAAGAATAAAAGAATGTTTGTTCCTTGCATTGTACCCTGCCTGAAGAGTGTTTGTGCGCCGGAGAACATCTGCATCACCACCACACTCTGCCCCACCAAGTCATCTCCTGTCCCCATAGTGACGGTGGAACCAGGGGTAAGCCTGATACCGAGGGCCACGACTACAAGGCCGGAGGCACCCCTGGCACCCCGTTACAGTAGTGTGAGTAAAGCAAACTTTATTTGTAATAAACTTCTCAGGAACCAAGAAGACAACCCCTTTAAAAATATGACCACGTTGACTTTACAGGGACATACTAAAAAGAATGAAGAAAAGGAATGCACAAAAAGAATGAACATAATATCTTCATGGTTCCGAATTATTGAGATAAATAATAGGTTTCTTAGACATCATAGACATGGAATGAACATGAAATATATGTAGATAATAGGGAAAGGTCCACATATCCCATATAAACAAGTGTATATTTTATTCCCAGAGCTTCTTAGGTGGGGAATAAACATGGAATATATGTAGATAATAGGCAAATGTACACATATACCACACAAGCGTGTATATTTTATTTCCTGTGTTATATAGGTGAGAAATTAACATGGAATATATGTAGATAATAAGGAAATGTGCACATATCCCATATAATCAGGTGTATATTATATTCCCTGAGCTTCATAGGTGGGGAATAAACATGGAATATATGTAGATAATAAGGAAATGTGCACATATCCCATATAATCAGGTGTATATTATATTCCCTGAGCTTCATAGGTGGGGAATAAACATGGAATATATGTAGATAATAAGGAAATGTGCACATATCCCATATAATCAGGTGTATATTATATTCCCTGAGCTTCATAGGTGGGGAATAAACATGGAATATATGTAGATAATAAGGAAATGTGCACATATCCCATATAATCAGGTGTATATTATATTCCCTGAGCTTCATAGGTGGGGAATAAACATGGAATATATGTAGATAATAAGGAAATGTGCACATATCCCATATAATCAGGTGTATATTATATTCCCTGAGCTTCATAGGTGGGGAATAAACATGGAATATATGTAGATAATAGGTAAATAAACATATCCCAAAGAAAGAGGTATATTTTCTATTCTCTCTGCTTCTTAGGCCTAAGACACACATCCATGCCGCCGGTATGTGTTCGGCAGTTTTTTCACGTACCGGCGGCACGGAGACACGTGGACCTATGTTTTCATTATTGTTTGGACACACGTAAGTGTTTTGGAACGGAACGTGCGTCCGTGATTTTCTCACGCTGACATGTCCACATATTCTCCGGCAGCACGGGTGTCACACGGCCCGCACCCGTACCACACAGATGTAGTGTGGATGCGGTTCCGTGTGACACGTGCCGGAGAACACGTGTCATTAATTTAAAAATAAAAAAACACATACTCACCTCCACCAGCCCCCCAGATTCTTCCGCTGCAAAATGTTCCTGCCGGCCGCCGCTCGTTATGAGCATGTAAAGGAGGTGGGCGTGCTGTCACGGTTGCTAATCTCCGTCCCTCTGCTCGGCCGGAAGCAGCGTCAGCGGGGAGTGGGCGGGGCTGGAGCTGAAGATCAGAACCCTGGACAGCAGCAAGGACCACGTGAGTATTCAAATTACCGGTTCTCCGTGTGCTATCGCGGATAGCACACGGAGAACACACGTGGTCTGCACGTACCCGAGACACGTACTTACCACACACAACACGCAGGGAAAATACGTGTCTCGCGGCATGTGCGTGATTTTGACGGATGTGTTGTGGAGGCCTTAGGTGGAGAATCAACATGGAATATACTGTATGTAGATTACAGGAAAAGGAACATATATTCCATATAAACAGGTGTATATTATATTCCATGTGCTTCTTTTTGTGGGGAATGAACAAGGATTATATGTAGATAATAGTGAAATGAACACATATCCCAAATAAACATGTGTACATTATTCTCTGTGCTTCTTTGGTGGGCAATGAACAAGGAATGTATGTAGATTACAGCGGAATGAACCTTTATCCTATATAAACAGTTGTGTATTATATTCCTATATTCCTTGTATTTGTTATGTGGGGAATGAACTTGAAGTATGTACAAAGTATTTGTAACCATTTTTACATTTATGTCATATTGTGTACTTACCGATCTCACTTTGTGAAAGTCTGTCTAGAGAGGTAGATGGCAAAAAGTAACGATTAGTCTGTCACACAGGAAACAGCGAAAGAAAGAAATTAGGGGATTCTACACAGTAATCCGACATCAAGGAAAATAAGACACTGGTCCTTAGAACCATTCTCCAAATACAGAAGAGTGGCAAGACAACACAATACCGCGTGGAAAAGGGTCTATATTCTCCAACAACCCAAGTAGAGGCAGATCTGCTTCCAAGACACAGCGCCAACATCCCCCAGAAATGTGTATTTTTGTTTTTTCCTGCTTCTAGGGGTCAGACACCTTGTTGGGTAGATGACATTACACTCCACCTCTTTAAACAACTACATCATTCAATTCAAAGTGTGGAGACCTCCAGGCTGTCTGTAACCTTGTCTATCATGAAGGCCTCCTGCAGAGAGAGGAACAAAGGCCACACTCCCCCACTAGATAGGACAGGAAATGCGAATTATATTAATGGCTAGAGGCCTAATTATATTATGTCCATAATAAAAGATCAAATCCTCAAAAAATGTTCATCTGCTACTGGTAAAATTCATATGTCCTGTATTAAATGGAGAGCAGAGTCCAAATCCAAAGTCAAAGTTGTTGTAACACATTAGGAACTTTTGTTATGCAGAAGCTGGGCCAAATTAATCAAGCACTTGGAAAGCTTTGGATTATTCTGTACAGAATGAATTTTACACCATCAACTACCTGATCTGTATCAAATCTTTCGTAAAAAAACAGTATGCAAATGCAATGTAATAATAGAATGTCAAAAAGTTTTGCATTCCAGTTTAAAGGTCTTTCTGGAGCAAGGCCCAGCACTGGTTAAAACCAGCTCTAGTTCCCCATCATGTTGGGATTCCGGCAGCCTTGATAGCTGATCACCAGAGTACAAATGTCTTTATGGAACCTTTCTCCATGTTTGTCAGTTACGTCTCTCAAATTGGGTGGAAAAAAAGTCAAAATAGAACTGTAAAAAATACATTTACACTGACATTTGGCAGCCATGTTGTTCATACGTTTGAAGTATTTTGTCTGTGTTCAGCTAGTCTGTTCCTAAGTCAGTCCTGAGCAACGAGTACAAATGCTCCAAGCTGCTTAGTTTTGTTCGGAATGGGTCATCATGTGTTAGTTTGTTGATTTCACTGCCAATTTCGACCTTTAATTTACCCTCAGTTTTCAGTGTGCTAAACTTCTTCAAATACTGGAAACCATTTTTAGAATGATCAATTGCAACTACAACATTCTTTTATAAACTAAAGGTACCATCACACTAAGCGACGCTCCAGCGATCCCACCAGCAACCTGACCTGGCAGGGATCGCTGGAGCGTCGCTTCACGGGTTGCTGGTGAGCTGTCACACAGGCAGATCTCATCAGCAACCAGTGTCCCAGACCCCAGCCAGCAGCGATGCATGGAAGAGATGCTGCGCTTGGTAACTAAGGTAAATATCAAGTAAGCAACCCGATATTTACCTTGGTTACCAGCGCACACCGCTTAGCGCTGGCTCCCTGCACTCCTAGCCAGAGTACACATCGGGTTAATTTTTCTTTCACTCCGTGGTCCAGCTCACCCCAAACCATCTCGATTGGGTTCAGGTCTGGTGACTATGGAGTCATCTGGCGTAGCACCCCATCACTCTCCTTCTTAGTCAAATAGCCCTTACACAGCCTGGAGGTGTGTTTGGGGTCAATGTCCTGTTGAAAAATCAATTATGGTCCAACTAAACGCAAACCGGATGGAATAGCACACCGCTGCAAGATGCTGTGGTAGGCATGCTGGTTATGCCTTCAATTTTGAATAAACCCCCAACAGTGTCAGCAGCAAAGCACCACCACACTTCCTCCTCCATGCTTCACAGTGGGAACCAGGCATGTAGAGTCCATCCGTTCACCTTTTCTACAAAGACACGGTGGTTGGATCCAAAGATCTTAAATTTGGACTCATCAGACCAAAGCACAGATTTCCACTGGTCTAATGTCCATTCCTTGTGTTCTTTAGCCCAAACAAGTCTCTTCTGCTTGTTGCCTGTCCTTAGCAGTGGTTTCCTAGCAGCTATTTTACCATGAAGGCCTGCTGCACAGTCTCCTCTTAACAGTTGTTCTAGAGATGAGAAGGTGTGTCCAAACTTTTGGTCTGTACTGTATATACTGTATATATATAATGGTGTGTATCACACAACCACCCCAAGTGAATGCAACATTGGAAGAAACATATAATCAGCTGCTTTACACACATATCTAAGTGCAGGGACAGGACGAAAGAAAAAAAGTGTTCTGTGCTGCTGTAAAAGATTATCTGAGAGTATGAATTCCAGGACACACGAGTGAAGAATATGTGGTTTATTCTACATCTTTCAAAGCTATCTAGCTTTCAGATTTCAGCACCAAACTTCCACCTCCTGGCAGAAAACCACACAGAAATGGCGTGAAAACCGTTTTTGTGCATTTTTTTGCCAAGAGATGCAGATTTGGGGGTGAAATATACTGCACCAAATCTACCCCTCCTTGCAAAAAAAAATAAAAAATCACACCACTATTACATCAAAACCTCATGATTTTTTTATGTTTTTCCCCAGGAGGTGTAGACTGGGTGCAGGAATATGCAGTAGAAATATCAGCACCAAATTTGCATCTGTTGGCAAAAAAAATTGTAGTTTTCTTCCAGGAGATGCAGGTCTGTGAACTCAGTGACGTCACCTGAGGTGAGGTCACTGAGTTTACTGAGGTCACCTGAGGTCATTTTACCTGCGCTCACAGGTGGGCTGCTGTAGGAACCTCCAGGTGTGACCGCAAATAATCTGAGTGACATCATCACTGTGGCTCAGTCTTTGCCTGAAGTCCACAGCGGGTGGTCATGTTCTATGCCCGCTCGCTGTCACTTCAGATGTAGTAGAGTTGGAATTGTCTTGGGACCTTGTGTGGACTACGTCGGACCTGGGTGTTTGGGGGGGGTTAATAAAGGGATAAAAGAGCGTGTTTTTTGTATTTTATTTCTAATAAACACAAACAGCAAAAAAAATCTTTATATTTCTTTTCACTTATAGATTAGTAATGGAGTGGTCTCATAGACACATCCCACTACTAATCTAGGGCTTAGTGGCAGCTGTGAACTTATTACCCCTTATTACCCCAATTTGTACTGAATCAGGGCAAATGGGATGAGCCAGGTAAAATGCCAGGAAGGTGGCATCTAATTGAAGGGACAATCTTGGGTGGCTTCAGGTTGCTATTTTTAGGCTGGGGGGGGGTCAATAACCATGGGTCTAATCATCCTTAGCTGTCAGATCTACTGCTGCTAAATTAAAAAAAAAAAAAAAACCCCGATCTGGTCCGGAATCTGGTACAAATATAAGTCTATGGGGACCAGAATCCGGACATTAAAAACATTGGTGGAAGGGATAGGGGGGTAGGAGCACGCGCGGTCTACTCACCGAGGCTGTATCATGACAGCATACTCCTTCCGGGTCACGCTTTCCCTTCTGGAGCCGACAATTGAATATTCACTGCTTTTTCCCGCCCACCGACGCGTGTAATTGGTTGCAGTTAGACACACCCCCACCCTGAGTGTCAGCTGACTGCAACCAGCTGAGTGCCCCTGTATTCTGATGCCAGCACAGATAAAGCCCATGGCTGCAGCCCCCAGCTGTTGGGCTTTATCTGTGGTATGCATCCAGAGCCCAAAGTCACATGTGCGAGGGACTCGCATCACATCACCTGGCAGCTGCACACTCTCCTGACAGGAGCTTGTAGGTACATAGAAACACATGCTGCTGACCTGCTCTTGTTAGAAAAAAAAACAACGTGCGGTCCCACCCAATTTTGATATCCAGCCAAGATAGAGCTAGCTGGGGGATTGTCACATCCATTTTATGTGACAATCCCAGTGCTTTACCGGCTCTTCCCCGTTGCCCTGGTGCGGTGGCAATCGGGATAATAGCAGGGGTTAATAACAGCATACAGCTACTACTAATCCCTAGGTTTGTGTTGGCACAGGAGTCTATGTGATACCAGCATCACACCTGTAAGTGACAGTAAATAAGTACAAACACAGCAAAAATCCTTTATTTGGAATAAAATACAAAACAAACACCCTCTTTCACCACTTCATTAATCCTAAATACCCCAGGTCTGAAGTAATCCACATGAGAGCCCACGGATATTCAGCTCTGTTACATCTGTATATCACAGTGAGCGGCCATAGAACAAGACCGCTCGCTGTGAGCTCCAGTGAATGAATGAGTGGTGACGTCACTCAGGTCATTTGCGGTCACAGCTGGAAGTTCCCACGGTCCTTCACCTGTGATCGCAGGTAACCTGACCTCAGGTGAAAGTCACTGAGTTCACAAACCCGCATCTCCTAGCAGAAAATCGTAATTTTTTTTTATTATTATTATTTTAAATAATTAAACTAAAAATTAATAAACTTCCTGTATTTTTATTGCCAGCCAAGGTAAAGCCAGGCAGATTGAAGTGGCAGCCCGTAGCTGTCCACTTTATCTGCACTGAGAATCAAAAATACCACGGAGCTGTACATCACTTTAATAATTTATTTTTACACTACTATATGTGTGAGGGACCCAACAGCCAATCACAGACCCTGTCATGCAGAATGGGTGTCTGTGATTGCTGTTAGCGTAACCTAGAATCTGCCCATACATTCTAGATGCTAGAATGTATGGACTGGTTTCAAGTCACTCCAGCATCCAATCACAGACGCCCACTCTGTGACAGCATCTCTGATTGTCTGTTATTTTAACAGTAAAATAAAACAACAACACAGAGAAAAAATATTTGTTTAGAAATAAAATAGAAGACATTAGGCCTCCATCTTTATTACTCAAAAAAAAGCAAACTTTGACGTAGTCCAAAGGTGGGTGGGCATCTTCAGCTCTGCTACATCTGACTTACAGGACCTTCCGTCACATCATAGCCATGTGACGAGTCTTGTGGGAATGTTGATACCTCATGGGTTACTGGACCTTCTGTGACATCATAGCCATGTGACCAGTCTGTAACCCAATGTCTGGACAACATTCACACCAGACTGATCACATGGCTATGATGTCATGGAAGGTCCTGTAATCCGGGGGCACAGCCATGATCGGACACGGAAGCAGACACACCTGGGAGACAGAGTCTGCAGGTCATGTCGTGGGAGCAGTAATTATAATGACAATGTTTATTATTAACTATATTCTTTACTAGCTGTAGTACCCGGGCGTTGCCCGGGATAGTAACTGTCTCTCTGTCTGTGTGTCTGTCTCGCTGTCTGTCTCTTTCCTTGTCTGTCTGTTTCTATCTCTCTGTCTCTATTTGCATCAGTCTATCTGTCTCAATCTCTCTTTCCTTTCTCACCCTGATGAAGCTGGTGGTTACCTCACTCTTGTGAAACGTACGTAGGTGTTTGCTCTGGGGTCCAGGACTTATGGTTTGCTGATCTTTATTTATGATTTTTTGTGCCTTGTAAGACTGCCTTTGACCATTGAAGTGTGCACCTCTATTTGGAAGCGCCGGATATACTATTAGCACTTTAGCTCCGGCACGCACATTCAGTCTATGTTTACATTCTCTTACACTTTGGCACTTTATTATATTTATTAAATTCATTATATTTATTATATCTGTTATTTATTATAACGTATGTTCTTCTATTTTTACTCTTGTACTTGGGCATTGTGCAATTATTTATTGTAAACATTGACCCTGTATTTGCTGGACATACTGTGACCTTTGATTGGCATTTCACCATTTTTCCTGGTCCTCCCTCTTTTTTCACCCCTTTTTTTCACTTCCCTACCCCGCTTGGGGGGTTTTTAATTGCCACTGTTATCAATAAAATCATTTTTCAAGCATTATACTCTTGTTCCTCCTGTTTTTATTGTATGTTGAGTATGCTTTGAGCCCCTTGTTTTTAGGGGACGCATTATATGTAATCCTTATGGAATTTGTTATTTTCTGTCTCAATCTCTGTATCTGTCTGTCTCTCTCTCTGTCTTTTTGCCCGGCTGTGTTTTTGCCCGGCTGTCTCTTTGCCCGGCTGTCTGTTTCTAGGTCTGTCTCTTTCCTGGTCTGTCTCTTTCCAGGGCTATATCTTTCTAGAGCTGTCTCTTTCCAGGGCTGTCTCTTTGCCGGGCTGTCTCTTTGCCGGGCTGTCTCTTTGCCGGGCTGTCTCTTTCCAGGGCTGTCTCTTTGCCGGGCTGTCTCTTTGCCGGGCTGTCTCTTTCCAGGGCTGTCTCTTTCCAGGGCTGTCTCTTTCCAGGGCTGTCTCTTTCCAGGGCTGTCTCTTTGCCGGGCTGTCTCTTTCCAGGGCTGTCTCTTTCCAGGGCTGTCTCTTTGGGCATTTGTCTCTTTGCCTGGCTGTCTCTTTGCCCGGCTGTCTCTTTGCCTGGCTGCCTCTTTTCAGGGTTGTCTCTTTGCCCGGTCTGTCTCTTTCCAGGTCTGTCTCTTTGGCCATTTGTCTCTTTGGGCATTTGTCTCTTTGTCCGGCTGTCTCTTTGCCCGACTGTCTCTTTCCAGGGCTGTCTCTTTCCAGGGCTGTCTCTCTGCCTGGTCTGTCTCTTTGCCAGGTCTATCTCTTTGCCCGGTCTGTCTTTTTCCAGGTCTGTCTCTTTGCCAGTCTGTCTCTTTCCAGGGCTGTCTCTTTGCTAGTCTGTCTCTTTCCAGGGCTGTCTCTTTAAAGGACTGTCTCTGTCTGTGTCTCTGTCTCTCTTTATCCATCTCACCACCGACATCTTTTTACCTCACACATAAGCTTGTTATACTAACAGTTTATTTTGTTCCTATAGAAACCACTGACAGTTGCTATTTATAGCCTGCAGCTCCCAGCTCCATTCAGTTTAATGGCTGCAGGATTTTTGTAGAGTAACTGGAAAACACGGGGTTAAATTTTCCCGCCCAAACATAGTCTATGACGTTCCCTGAGTCACATGGGGCGTCTGTGCAAAATTTCGTGATTGTGAATGCAACGGTGCAAATTCCTTTAGCGGACATACATATATACACACATACATACATACAGTTAGGTCCAGAAATATTTGGACAGTGACACAATTTTCGCGAGTTGGGCTCTGCATGCCACCACATTGGATTTGAAATGAAATCTCTACAACAGAATTCAAGTGCAGATTGTAACGTTTAATTTGAAGGTTTGAACAAAAATATCTGATAGAAATTGTAGGAATTGTACACATTTCTTTACAAACACTCCACATTTTAGGAGGTCAAAAGTAATTGGACAAATAAACCAAACCCAAACAAAATATTTTTATTTTCAATATTTTGTTGCGAATCCTTTGGAGGCAATCACTGCCTTAAGTCTGGAACCCATGGACATCACCAAACGCTGGGTTTCCTCCTTCTTAATGCTTTGCCAGGCCTTTACAGCCGCAGCCTTCAGGTCTTGCTTGTTTGTGGGTCTTTCCGTCTTAAGTCTGGATTTGAGCAAGTGAAATGCATGCTCAATTGGGTTAAGATCTGGTGATTGACTTGGCCATTGCAGAATGTTCCACTTTTTTGCACTCATGAACTCCTGGGTAGCTTTGGCTGTATGCTTGGGGTCATTGTCCATCTGTACTATGAAGCGCCATCCGATCAACTTTGCGGCATTTGGCTGAATCTGGGCTGAAAGTATATCCCGGTACACTTCAGAATTCATCCGGCTACTCTTGTCTGCTGTTATGTCATCAATAAACACAAGTGACCCAGTGCCATTGAAAGCCATGCATGCCCATGCCATCACGTTGCCTCCACCATGTTTTACAGAGGATGTGGTGTGCCTTGGATCATGTGCCGTTCCCTTTCTTCTCCAAACTTTTTTCTTCCCATCATTCTGGTACAGGTTGATCTTTGTCTCATCTGTCCATAGAATACTTTTCCAGAACTGAGCTGGCTTCATGAGGTGTTTTTCAGCAAATTTAACTCTGGCCTGTCTATTTTTGGAATTGATGAATGGTTTGCATCTAGATGTGAACCCTTTGCATTTACTTTCATGGAGTCTTCTCTTTACTGTTGACTTAGAGACAGATACACCTACTTCACTGAGAGTGTTCTGGACTTCAGTTGATGTTGTGAACGGGTTCTTCTTCACCAAAGAAAGTAAGCGGCGATCATCCACCACTGTTGTCATCCGTGGACGCCCAGGCCTTTTTGAGTTCCCAAGCTCACCAGTCAATTCCTTTTTTCTCATAATGTACCCGACTGTTGATTTTGCTACTCCAAGCATGTCTGCTATCTCTCTGATGGATTTTTTCTTTTTTTTCAGCCTCAGGAGGTTCTGCTTCACCTCAATTGAGAGTTCCTTAGACCGCATGTTGTCTGGTCACAGCAACAGCTTCCAAATGCAAAACCACACACCTGTAATCAACCCCAGACCTTTTAACTACTTCATTGCTTACAGGTTAACGAGGGAGACGCCTTCAGAGTTAATTGCAGCCCTTAGAGTCCCTTGTCCAATTACTTTTGGTCCCTTGAAAAAGAGGAGGCTATGCATTACAGAGCTATGATTCCTAAACCCTCTCTCCGATTTGGATGTGAAAACTCTCATATTGCAGCTGGGAGTGTGCACTTTCAGCCCATATTATATATATAATTGTATTTCTGAACATGTTTTTGTAAACAGCTAAAATAACAAAACTTGTGTCACTGTCCAAATATTTCTGGACCTAACTGTATATACACTGAGCTTTATATATTAGATTTTACAGCCCACCGCATCCCATAACTGTAAAGTCCAAGTTAGGTGTTCGGACACAAGTTCATGTTATACATAGTACATTTCTCTGAACTAATCTCTCGCTACACTCCAAAACGTAACCTCCGGTCCTCCCAAGATCTCCTTCTCTCCTCCTCTCTCATTCGCTCCTCATGCAACCGACTCCAAGACTTCTCCCGAGCATCCCCAGTCTCCTGGAACTCACTGCCTCAACACATCAGACTATCTACTACACTTGCAAACTTCAAACGGACTCTGAAAACTCATCTGTTCAGAAATGCCTATAATCTACAATGACGCCACTGCCCCACCACCGTGCGGAGCTGCCGCCTCACCACCGTGCGGAGCTGCCGCCCCACCACCGTGCGGAGCTGCCGCCCCACCACCGTGCGGAGCTGCCGCCCCACCACCGTGCGGAGCTGCCGCCCCACCACCGTGCGGAGCTGCCGCCTCACCACCGTGCGGAGCTGCCGCCCCACCTACACCCCACCTACTGTCTCCTCCCCAAAATCCTTTAGGATGTAAGCCCGCAAGGGCAGGGCCCTCTTCCCTCTGTACCAGTCTGTCTATTGTAACTTGTATATGTATTCTGTATGTAACCCCCTCATGTACAGCACCATGGAATCAATGGTGCTCTATAAATAAACAATAATAATAATAATAATAATAATTTCGGTATGCTTATAGCATTATACTATTATCTAACTTTGATGTGCAGCCTTATCCTTATGGCTATGTGCGCACGTTGCGTACAGTCACTGCAGAAATTTCTGCAGCGATCTGAAGAGCACACGTGCACTTCAAATCGCTGCAGAAAATGTCCGTAGTGAAAAAAAAAAAAAAAGCCGATTCCATGCGCTCTGCCTGCAGCTCCTGCCATAGACAGAGCAGGAGCTGCCGGCAAAGCGCACGGAAGAAGTGACATGTCACTTCTTAGAACGCGCGCTCCGGGCAGCAGCCGAAGCTCTGAGCTCTAAGACGCCACGTGCGCACGGCTCCTGCACAATCTCCATAGATTGTGCAGGGGACGCAGGACGCATGCAGTTACGCAGAGCGCAGCGTAACTGCATGAATTACACACACGTGCGCACATAGCCTATGTACTATGTATTTTTTTGGCTTGCACTGATAATATATATAAGTGCTCACTTCAGTTATCCTTAGTATTATTAGCAAGTTCATGTTATCTCAGAACCCAAACTCAATCTTTACAAAACATTCGGGCGAGGCTCCCGAAGTGAACATCGGGGGGTTCGCTCATCACTATTCCTGATGTGTTATAACAATTCTGACTTCGGATTTGGAATCTGCTCTCCATTTAATACAGGACATATGAATTTTACCCAGCAGATGAACATATTTTTGAGGATTTGATCTTTTATTATGGACATAATATAATTAGGCCTCTAGCCATTAATATAATTCGCATTTCCTGTCCTATCTAGTGGGGGAGTGTGGCCTTTGTTCCTCTCTCTGCAGGAGGCATTCATGTTAGACAAGGCTACAGACAGCCTGGAGGTCTCCACACTTTGAATTGAATGATGTAGTTGTTTAAAGAGGTGGAGTGTAATGTCATCTACCCAACAAGGTGTCTGACCCCTAGAAGCTGTAGAAGTTGTTTTAAGAGGTGGAGTGTAAGGGGTGCTTCACACACAGCGAGATCGCTGCTGAGTCACGGTTTTTGTGACCTCATTAGCGATCTCGCTGTGTGTTACACTGAGCAGCGATCTGGCCCCTGCTGTGAGATCGCTGCTCGTTACACACAGCCCTGGTTCGTTTTTTTATTGTTGCGCTCCCGCTGATAAGCACACATCGCTGTGTGTGACAGCGAGAGAGCAACAATCCTGAATGTGCAGGGAGCAGGAGCCGGCGTCTGACAGCCTGCGGTAAGCTGTAACCAAGGTAAACATCGGGTAACCAAGGTGGTTACCCGATATTTACCTTCGTTACCAGCCTCCGCAGCTCTCACGCTGCCAGTGCCGGCTCCTGCTCCCTGCACACACAGCTAAGCGGTGTGCGCTGGTAACTAATGTAAACATCGGGTAACCATACCCGATGTTTACCTTAGTTACCAGTGTCCGCAGCTTCCAGACGCCGGCTCCGTGCAAGCGCAATGTCGCTTGCACAACGCTGCTGGCTGGGGGCTGGTCACTGGTGAGATCTGCCTGTTTGACAGCTCACCAGCGACCATGTAGCGATGCAGCAGCGATCCTGACCAGGTCAGATCGCTGGTCGGATCGCTGCTGCATCGCTAAAGTGTGAAGGTACCATAATGTCATCTACCCAACAAGGTGCATGACCCCTAGAAGCAGGAAAAAACAAAAATACACATTTTTGGGGGATGTTGGTGCTGTGTCTTGGAAGCAGATCTGCCACTACTTGGGTTGTTGGAGAATGTAGACCCTTTTCCACGCGGTATTGTGTTGTCTTGCCACTCTTCTGTATTTGGAGAGTGGCTCTAAGGACCAGTGTCTTAAGCTGGGTTCACACATAGCGACAGCGACAACGACGTCGCTGTTACGTCACCATTTTCTGTGACGCAACAGCGACCTTGTAAGTTACTGTTATGATCGCTGCTTAGCTGTCAAACAGTAGAAGCAGCAGCGATCATAACGACACGCGTCACTGTGCTTCATGTGCTCTCCTAGCTACAGTACACATCGGGTTAATTACCCGATGTGTACTGCAGCTACATGTGCCGAGAGCAGGCGCCGGCACTGGCAGCGAGAGCGGCGGACGCTGGTAACGAAGGTAAATATCGGGTAACCAGGGAAAGGTCTTCCCTTGGTTACCGGATGTTTACCGTGGTTACAGCTTACCGCAGGCTGCCAGAAGCCGGCTCCTGCTCCCTGCACGCTTCATTTCGTCACTCTCTCGCTGTCACACACAGCGATGTGTGCGTCACAGCGGGAGAGCGACGACCAAAAAATGAAGCTGGACATTCAGCAATGACCGGCGACCTCACAGCAGGGGCCAGGTCGTTGCTGGATGTCACACACGGCGACAGCGACAGGACATCGCTGCAACATCACAGAAAATGGTGACGTAGCAGCGACGTCGTTGTCGTTGTCACTGTGTGTGACACCACCATTATTTTCCTTGATGTCGGATTACTGTGTAGAATCCCCTGATTTATTTCTTTCGCTGTTTCCTGTGTTACAGACTAATCGTTACTTTTTGCCATCTACAGGCCGCTTTACACACTACGACATCGCTCAAGCGATCTTGTAGGGGGTCACGAAATTTGTGCCGCACATCCGGCCGCTTTAGCGATGTCATTGCGTGTGACACCTATCAGCGATTTTGAATCATCGCAAAAAGTTCAAAATCGCTATTCGGTGACATGAGGAACCTCACCTTACCTGCGGCCGCCCGCAATGCGGAATGAGGGAGGTGGGCGGGATGTTACGTCCCGCTCATCTTCGCCCCTCCGCTTCTATTGGGCGGTCGCTTAGTGACGCCGCTGTGACGCCGAACAAACTGCCCCCTTAGAAAGGAGGCGGTTTGCTGGTCACAGTGACGTCGCTAGGCAGGTAAGTATGTGTGACAGGTCACTGAAAATCTGTGGGATGATTTGAAGCATGCTGTCCATGCTCGGCGACCATCAAACTTAACCTAACTCGAATTGTTTTGTAAACAGGAATGGTCAAATATACCTTCATCCAGGATCCAGGAACTCATTAAGGCTATGTCTGCACTTTGCTTTTTACCTGCTTTTTTTGCTGCTTTTTAATGCCAAAATGGATGTGTTCTGCTTTTCAAGCAAAGTCTATAAGAATTTGGGTTTCTTGTGCGCACTATGCTGTTCAAAATGCTGCCTTTTTGTGGCATAAATTTGGGCAAAAACTCTGCTTTGCAGTTCAAAACGCAAATGGCAACAACAATTGACATGTTGCTTCTTTGAAAAGCAGAGTTTTTGCCCAAATTTCTGCCACAAAAAGGCAGCATTTTGAACAGCATAGTGCGGACAAGAAACCCAAATTCCCATAGACTATGCTTGAAAAGCAGAACACAACCATTTTGGCATTAAACGCTGCTGTTGAAAAAGCAGCAAAAAAGCAGGTAAAAAGCAGGTAAAATGCAAAGTGCGGACATAGCCTAAAAGCTACAGGAAGCGACTAGAGGCTGTTATTTTTGCAAAAGGAGGATCTACAAAATATTAATGTCACTTTTATGTTGAGGTGCCCATACTTTTGCACCGGCCAAATTTTGTTGAAATGCGGATTGCAAATTTTCTCTTAGTACAATAAACCTCATTTCAATCCAGAAATATTACTCAGTCCATCAGTTATTAGATATATGAAACTGAAATAGCTGTTGCAAAAACCCAAATTGTTATAAAGAAAAAAGGTTAACATTAATAGGGGTGCCCAAACTTTTTCATATGACTGTATATTCCATGTTTATTCCCCACCTGAGAAGCTCAGGGATTAAAATATACACCTGTGGGGGGCATGTCCGGAACTCCATGAGGCAAGACGCCTAGGTGCTGAGCTCCCTCACCCGGGATTGCAAAAAGCACTTTTAAATAAGCCAGGGGGATCCAAAATGGGGAAGAAGAAACCCCCAAAGACTGCTAAAGACCCTGGGACCCCAGCATCACTCACCATGGACTCCTATTTGACAAGGGAGCCGCCGGGAGAGCAGGAGCAGGAGGAAGCCCGGACTGAAGAGGTGACTCATCATCTCTCCCCTCGCCCGACTGCAGCGGCGGTAACTGCGGAGGAGACCATGCGGGGACCGCCTGCACGCGATGCAGAAGGAAGAAGAAGTGTGGAGCGGGAACCCGTGAACGCCGGCGGGATGGAGGCCTCCCTCGCGGTCAAGATGGCGGCGGCGGGGAGGACGCGCGGTAACTCAACTGTAGCCCAGCAGGAACGGGAGCGCGGTGAGTCGGAGGATCCTGAGCACCCCCGACCCTCCAGGCCAGGTGAGCGACTACCGTTCTCCCTAGAGGCGAGCCCTGGGAACCAAGCGGGGACAGCGGTATGATGCCGCCCCTCCCCCCGCTGGAGGTACTGGAGCGCGGCGGCGGCTGGAGCCCTGCAGCCCACGTGTACGCCACGCTGAGAGGAGTGGGCGGCACAGAGTGGAGCGCAGGGGAGCTGGGACTGGAGAGCGGTGGCTATGAGGATCAGGGGACATGACAGGAGGTGGCAGGGAGGCTTTGGGGGTCACATATGAGGCCCTGCAGAATGCTAGAGTCCCCCAGCCCCCATGGGACAGTGCAACAATGCCATGTAATGACTCCCTGTCTTCTCCACTGGAACCACCAATGTTGCAAAATGAGACCCTCATCCCTAGGCCCCAAAGGCCCCACAAATTAACCAGAAGCTTAGGTCTACAGGGTCCCGGGTCCCCCTCTGATCCTCCGGGTGTAGATAACACCAGGAAGAAGGCCCAGGAGAGGGCAATGGCCACCCCCTCTACCATGCAACCTATGTGCCTCCGGGCGGAGTGGTGGGAGCATGTCCAACAGCTCCCTACCAAGAAAGATTTCCAAACACTCATTTCTGAGGTCAAAAATGCCTGCAGATCTGAAATTGCGGCGGTCCGGCATGACGTCGTTTCCATCTCTAAAAGAATAAACCAGCTGGAGAACGACCATAATGAAGCTAGAACAACCATCCGTCACCTCCAGTCCCAAACCTCCTCTCAAGCTGACGTCATAAGGGAGCTGCAGCGTCATATTGAGGATCTAGACAATAGAGGCAGACGCCATAATATAAGGGTCAGAGGCGTACCCGAGTCCCAAGCGAAGGAGGACGTTATAACAATTTTGCAGACTATATTCAACTCACTCCTGCAGCTGCCTCCTGACAATCCAATTCCCATGGATAGAGCGCATAGGGCCCTACGCCCTAAAAATTTGAAAGGGAACCCAAGAGATATTATCTGTCATATCATTGACTTCCAACTTAAAAAAGAAATAATGTTTAAAGCACGACCGCCAAAACAAGTGTGCACTGAAGCACCAAAATCCAGTTATTCCAAGACCTCTCGTGGATAACACTCCAGCAGCGGAAGGCCCTCCACTCACTACTGTCGTCTCTGAAGGACAACAACATTCTTTACAGATGGGGGTTCCCGTTTAGCCTCACCGCACGGCGAGGAGAGACGCTGGCCAGCCTCCGGGCCCCCGCCGTTCTTGAGCCTTTCTGTCGGGCCTTTGACCTCCCTGTTCCAGATTTACCAGACTGGACTATGCTCCAGCAGATGCCGACACTTCCTCAGACCTGGCAGCCGGCCACTACATCGCGCAAACGACGATCCAGGAGTTCGAGGGAAGAAGAACTTACTTGACTGTGCTCTCCTGTGAATTTACGGTTACCTGTAGAATTTGCTTCGTCCTAATGGATCTAACTATATAGTTCTCTATATCTTTGTGATTTCTCCTCTTTAGAAAATTGCGGGGGGGGGCTAGGGCCAGTGTGTCAGATTTGTGGAGTTTTGCCACCCACCCACTGACAGAGTCGTACTAACCTTTTCGCACTCTAGTTTTCAGTGCAGGTCATATCCAGTGTTATACTCTCTATTTTGAGTAAATACAAGTCGACTCTGCTATTGGGATAGTGGACGGCTAGTGTTGACTGCCATACACTTATCTCATAATCGAAAATTTCTATTTTATAGTTGAACATAGTTATCTTTGTGTTTGTTATTTTATGTCTTGATAAGATCCGCAGGTATGCAACTAATCAAAATATATACGCTTTATCACAGAAGGGTTTAGGGGGATCGCTTACCACGCACACTAAACGAAAATCTCAGACATTAGCCTTCACACTCGCACATTTGGAGGTCACGGGATGGCTAAGATAATGAGCCTTAATGTTAAGGGGTTGAATTCTGATGTGAAGAGGAGGCTGGTCCTTCAGGAGATGCGGAGATCAAGGGCGGCAGTAGTGTTCCTGCAAGAAACACACTTTACAGATAAAGGGTCTTTTAACTTTGCCCGCCATTGGTTTCCCCAATCCTTTTCAGCAACGAACTCAAAAAAGAAAGCAGGGGTGGCCATATTGATTTCTCACACTTGCTTATTTCATGTGAGCAAGTGGGAGGCGGATCCTTTAGGTCGCTTCTTGATAGTCCAGGGTACTTTGAATGGGATACGGCTAATCCTATGTAACCTCTATGCCCCCAATGTCAATCAGCTTAAATTTGTTTCATCCGTTCTGTCACGCCTCCCATCAGATCGTGGGGCCATACACATTATAGGGGGGGACTTTAATATGGTGTTTTCGGAGAATGCGGATAGATTGCATGCACCTTCACACCCCGTAAGCCCACATAGACCATCACAATTATCTGGTTGGTTTCCGCAGACTGATCCGCAAACACCAATTGTATGACCTCTGGAGAATAGACAACCCAACAGAAAGACAATACACCTTCTCACACCCACATAATTCACATAGTCGAATAGACTACTTCTTTGGCAATATCCCCACACTTAGAACACTTCAGCAGGCACGGATTGGTAGCATCACCTGGTCGGACCATGCCCCCATATCGATATCTCTGGACCTGACGACTGCCCCTCTAAAAAGAACCCACTGGAGACTTAATGAATCTTTATTAACCAACATTTCTTCTCGAGAATCTCTCCGCTGGGCCATACAGAATTACTTTACGGAAAACTCTCAGTCACCTCCATCCTTCCCGCTGATATGGGAAGCCCACAAGGCAGTCATTAGGGGGGAGTGCATAGCCCTCTCTTCTAGGCTTAAAAGGGACTCTCAACAGCTCTATCGCCAATATGAAAAGGATTTACGTTCAGCAGAGGAACATCTCCGTACCCGTCCCTCTAAGACTCGCCTGAAAAAAGTGATAGACTTGAGATCTAAATTAAAAGAGATTACGCAGGGTCACAGAGAAACTCCTCCGGTACTCTCGCCAGAAATACTACGAATACGGGAACAAACCCCACACGATGTTAGCCAGAAAGCTTAGAGACCAAACGATAACTACTGCCCCTTGCGCGATAAAAGACACTTCAGGTATCCCTCAATGTGACCCCACAAAAATGGCCCAATTGTTTCATGCTTATTACACATCTTTATATTCTATCCCTCCGCCATTTCCAATGTCCCAACCAGACAGAGCAAAAATAGTGAATGATTACCTGACCACCTGTCACCTCCCAAAATTATCCCAGGAGGCATTGGAAGAACTCAATCGGAAAATACTCCCAGAGGAGATACAACAAGTTATCAAAGACCTACTGGGTCATAAAGTCCCGGGTCCCGATGGGTTCACCTCCCTATACTATAAGACCTTTATAGAGGAGCTGTCTCCTCACCTGACACACCTTTTCAATCTGTTCATGGAGGGTGTACACATCCCAAATACATTCCTACATTCTTATATAACTATTATTGCCAAAGCCGGTAAGGACCCGATGGACTGTGCGAGCTACCGCCCGATTAGCCTCTGTAACGTTGCGCCCTGCAACGTGGGGGTTTCACTCGCTTGCAGCGGTGTGAGGTAGCTTCAGCAACACACGTACACAGTCTCTTCATAGAAATTCTGGCAGTTTATTTAAAAACACTCAGCATAAACTGCCCTCAAACATAAACAATAAGTCCATAATGGAAGTTTAGCAACTTCCCCACTCTCTGGCTCCTGCCAGCATACAACTCTAGCCAAGGTTCCTTCCAGCACCCAGGGCCCTCTGCAGACCCCTGTCTGTCTCTCCTCCTGGAGAGATTCGGCCCTACAGCCCTGGCCTGGCTGCACTCACCTCAGACTCTATATCAGAGCCTTGTGATCAGCCTCCATGCAGGCTGATACACCCAAAGCTCCTGGCTCTGCTCTCGCTTGTTTCCAGTCCACACACTGGACATCTAGAGCCAGCCTCTCTCTAGACTGCCCTAGACACACACCTCCCAGGTTCAGAGACAGGATTGCTTTAACCCCTGGAGCCACACCCACAGGTGGTAAGGAGTGTGTAATCAGCATCACACACCCTTCCATGGCTCTGCATGTAATGCAATCCTGTAGAACCACAGGTCCCAGCCAGCTTCACATTGCAGAGCACCCACGCTTCTGCAAAACATACCGGCCCTTTGTAATACAGCCGGTTGATACCTCACATACCCTCCCCCTCTGTTCAAACCCGTAGGGGAGAACACTTGCCAATGACCTGGGGCCGCGAGACAGGGCATCCCCGCTGCCATGCCCCACCAGTTGAGAGGGCCGTCCAAGAGCAGTAGTCCCTGAGGCATCGCCCGACACTGTCACCAAACCCTGTCTGGTCAACCTGGGGTTAAAGGACGTCCCATTTCCAGACCGTTCTCTCCCTGACCCCCTCCCAGGGTCACCGTAGTAGAGAGACATGTCCCCAGTCAAACCTACAGTCTTGTCCGAACCTAAGCTTTTTCGAGTACCCCCAAGGCTACTGTCGGGAACTCTAAGCTCATAGCGGCCACTATCTACAGTACATCGTAGGTTACCACTCTGTCGGCGATTCCTTTTATCGCGCGTCTGAACTACTGGACTGACACGCCATCTTCCACTTCTTTCCCCTGAACAATGGGTGGAAGACTGTTGCTGTCCCCCACACAGTTGGCGAAGCTGCTCCTTAATTTTCAGGTTTTCTTGCCACAACCGCTCCATATCACGTACATGGTGTACCCGATATTCAATAAGGCTTCGAATGTTTCCAAGACTCTCTACAGTCCCGACACAGACGAACGGAACCATACCAGCTTCCCTGGGTACCTTGCTCTCATTAGCAGCAGGGATTCTTAATCTCACCAATCCCGACTTATTCACCATGTCTTGCATGACTCGTCCGGTTCTTCCAATGACTCTCCCCACCAGAGCCCGGGGTACTTGGACAATATCTTCCGCCAGACTCTGCGCTTTCCTTTTATACTTTAGCTGTCTAGTGGCTTCTTCCTTTTGCAGTTGGACCTGCCACTTCATACGAACACATCTGAAGTGCATGTCCTTTAGAATAGCCACACGCTGCCCAGTAATTTTACTGGTAGACAATATCACTAACTGTTCAGCCCCTGGGGTACAGTAGACCTCACACGCTTCCACAGCTCTCTTAAATTCATCATGCATGCACCCGGTGGCACACGCTTCTCTTAGGTCCTCAGGTATATCCACCATGCACTTGACTACAGAAGTCTCATTCATCCCTGCCACATGCTTGTCAAGTTTAGCTTCCAAAGTCAGCTCTCTTTGGGCCTCCCCTGCTTCAACATGTTTGGTCAGGATTGACACTCGCTGCTCCATCTGCTCCAAGGCTCCCTGGGACTTGGACTGGTACTCTGCCAAGCGACTTCGGAGCTCAGCCACTTCTTTCTCCAGCTCCCTTACTCGACTCTCAGTAGGCTGCCTAAGAAGTATCTCTTGTTGCAGATGGTCTTTGCTCATCCTCTTGAATGAGTCTTCACTTGCGGACCTCTCTGGTCTACGACACACTATTTCTGAGGCTTCTTCCAACTCAGCTTCAGAACATTTGGGTTTCTTACTCTTCTTACCCATGACCGTCTCTATATCCTCCATCATGGTTTTAGCAAGCAGGTCAGGCAGGCTCCCAGTCCTGGATGAGACCTTTGCTCCAGACTTCACCTCCTCAGAGGCTCTCTTCACTTCAGCGCCAGCTGTTTGTTGGGTCTTCACTGCATTATCTTCACCTTCCTCTGGGGTCTCTGCAGTGCCACCCTCAGCCTGGGTGTCACACCCTTCCACATGGCACTCTGTTCCTTTTAGAGTTTTGGGGCTACATTCGCTGTCATCCACCCCAGCTCTTGGTAGTTCACCAGTCTGCTCACCACGACTGTTGGGGATTATTCCTTCCCCCACACTCTCTAGGATTCCATTTCCTATACCACTCTCGCCTGACAGACTATCAACTTCACACTTTGAAATCATAGGGACCACCACCATTACGTCCTTGGTTGGCTCCTTCTCTGCACTTGCAGCGCTCTGATTTCTGTCGTCACAATGTGTCAGTTCAATCTCTGATTCCTCAGTCTTTTGTAGGATATCACCGTCTGACTCCACCGTAGCAGGTGTTATTAGCACCATGTCTTCATTAACCAGGCATGTCACTTTCTCTGCACCCTCAGACGGTCTACACTGTGCCCCCTCTCGGCGCTTATTACGTCTTCGGCGTCGGGAGGAAGTTTTGCCCTTCTCGCCCATCTGTACCACACTGTACTCATTTGTCACCTTACTAGAGTCAGTGTCTTTACTGGAGTCATCATCACTCCCCCTGGTATCCTGGACTATCATGTCCCCACTTAACCAGATATCTGCCTCCCTTTCTGGAGCTACCCCGTCTTTAACGGTCACACTATCAGTTATTCCCTTAGTCCTTATGTCACTAAGTTGGGTCCGTCCATCATTTTCTTTGGTCACCCCTAACTTAGGACAGTCAATTTTAGGAGGTGCCATCTCCTCCTTACCACACATAACTGCACAACAAGGACCCCTTTTCACCTCCCAATGTGGTGGGGTTTCCTTTGGGCTGTTCCGGCTCTTACACAAGCAACCGTATACGTCCCCCTGCTTCCACAAGTGCACAAATAATTTAGAGTCCCAACCTATAATAATTGGGTGCAGTAAATCTGAGACTACTCCAACATCATGAGAACCACTGTCCCAGGCTGTCTTAATGACCACGCTGGATACCGGGTATTCTGTCTCATTATTGTGGGTGCAGCCGACGTGGATCTTCCTTACAGGAATCACGTTGACATCAGAAGTGGCCCTCACCAGGGTCACCAAGCTCCTTGAGTCTACGACCCCTGTTACAGATTCCCCATCCACTTCCACGGAACACAGACGTGGCTTCTCGTCGGATGGGTGGTCTATATTGCAAACAGGACACTTGTGGCATGAACACTGTTGTCCCTGGCTACAGTCCATCTGTGCCACTTCACCCTTGGATTTGGGATGCTCCGCACCCTTTTGGGGGACCACCCCTTTATGGGACTCCACCCCCTTATGGGCAACCACCCCTTTATGGGACTCCACCCCCTTATGGGCAACCACCCCTTTATGGGCAACCACCCCCTTATGGGCAACTATTCCCTTCTGGGCAACCATTCCCTTCTGGGCAACTATTCCCTTCTGGGCAACCATTCCCTTCTGGGCAACCATTCCCTTCTGGGCAACTATTCCCTTCTGGGACTCCGCCCCCTTTTGCGGTTTCCATGCAATGTCCTTAGCCCCCAGTTCACACCGTTTGCCCTTGTCTCCCTGGGCACCCAGTGTCCATACTGGCCCCTGAAGGGAACGCTCAAACTGGTCCATGGCTGTGACATCGCTACACACCGACAGCTCCTGCTGTCCCTGGACCAGGAACTGGTACAGCTCCTCCACAACGTCCGCAGGGACCATTCCCTCTTTTTGGCTTTTAGCCCCCACTGCTGTCACTGGACCTCCAGGCATATGCTGTTGGTACTGCTGGCTCTGCAGCAGCTGGTTCAGGAGCTCCTCCATGCTGCAACGAAAAGAGGAACAGGAGGGGCGCTCCAATGGGTAATACCCGGTGGTCAAAGACAGGGGGGGGGTTAGAGAACCACTAACCTTTCCGGGTTGTACCGCCCGTACAACCAGGATCTTCAGCCTGTGGTGTATCCCTGCTCACCAAGCAGGGCCTTGCAATTCCGGCTGGCCTGGAACCTCCAGTCGCTGGACTCTCGCCACTGCAGCACGGGTCCCCAACGACCTACTGATTCACCGCCAGCAGCTTGAGAGCGCTGTCCCTGTTCGTGGACCCGCCGATCCACCGCCAGCTGCTTGAGTGCGCAGACAATTTTCGTGGACCCGCCGATCCACCGCAAACCGCTTAAAAAATTTTTCGTGGACCCGCCGATCCACCGCATGCAGTCCGTATCCACAGGAATATGTCCTAGGCCGTTGCCCCTAGCAACCAGGCTGCGTTGCCCCTAGCAACCAGACCGCATGCCCGCATTCGAGACACCATATGTAACGTTGCGCCCTGCAACGTGGGGGTTTCACTCGCTTGCAGCGGTGTGAGGTAGCTTCAGCAACACACGTACACAGTCTCTTCATAGAAATTCTGGCAGTTTATTTAAAAACACTCAGCATAAACTGCCCTCAAACATAAACAATAAGTCCATAATGGAAGTTTAGCAACTTCCCCACTCTCTGGCTCCTGCCAGCATACAACTCTAGCCAAGGTTCCTTCCAGCACCCAGGGCCCTCTGCAGACCCCTGTCTGTCTCTCCTCCTGGAGAGATTCGGCCCTACAGCCCTGGCCTGGCTGCACTCACCTCAGACTCTATATCAGAGCCTTGTGATCAGCCTCCATGCAGGCTGATACACCCAAAGCTCCTGGCTCTGCTCTCGCTTGTTTCCAGTCCACACACTGGACATCTAGAGCCAGCCTCTCTCTAGACTGCCCTAGACACACACCTCCCAGGTTCAGAGACAGGATTGCTTTAACCCCTGGAGCCACACCCACAGGTGGTAAGGAGTGTGTAATCAGCATCACACACCCTTCCATGGCTCTGCATGTAATGCAATCCTGTAGAACCACAGGTCCCAGCCAGCTTCACATTGCAGAGCACCCACGCTTCTGCAAAACATACCGGCCCTTTGTAATACAGCCGGTTGATACCTCACACCTCTTAAACTCTGATCTGAAGATACTCACTAAACTCTTGGCTGAACGTCTAAATAATTGGCTCCCGTACTTGGTGCATAAAGACCAAGTAGGGTTTGTTCGCTACCGTCAGGCGGGAGACAACACTCGTAGGATTCTGGACTTGGTGGAGGTGGCGAACAGGGAGGGAGTGGAGGCCCTTCTTTTGAGCCTGGACGCGGAGAAGGCCTTCGACAGGCTGGACTGGTCCTTCATGTTCTCTGTGTTGGACCATTTTGGACTGTCGGGGCCATTTGTCTCTGCATTAAGAGGCTTATACTCGTGTCCAGCGGCGACAATTCATCTCCCTCACGCCCATTCAGAATTCCTCCCTATCCGAAATGGAACTAGACAGGGATGCCCACTGTCCCCTCTCTTATATGTCCTTAGCATTGAGCCACTGGCAGCACAAATCCGGCTTAACCCAGATATTATGGGGGTCAAGGTTCGGGAAAAATCCTTCAAGGTGGCCTTATTTGCGGACGATGTCTTGTTGTCCCTGACTAACCCCGTTATCTCCGTACCAAACTTGCATGCAGTCTTAGCCCAGTATGCTAGGTTCTCGGGATATAAACTTAACTCAGATAAAACAGAGGCATTACCCATCAACATTCCAGAAGCTAAAATGTGGTCCCTAAAACAAAACTTTAAGTACTCCTGGCGTTCGGACTCCCTGCGATATTTAGGAGTTAAAATAACCCCCAGTTATAAAACAATATATCAGACACATTTCCCACCCCTGATTCGAGACGTTGAAAATAGCCTAAAGAAGTGGTCATCCCTACAGATCTCCTTTTTAGGCAAAATAGCCACAATTAAAATGTCAATAATCCCAAAATTTCTATATCTGTTCGAAACACTTCCGGTACGAGTTCCCATGGGGGTGTTATAAAAAGTCCAGTCAATGCTTATGCAATTCATCTGGCACTCGGTGAGGCATCGCATACCAGACTCAGTCCTGTGCGCACCACGTACAAGAGGGGGTCTGTCGTGCCCGAATCTTATACTTTATTATTATGCCTCTCATTTGCATACCCTGGCCTCGTGGACAACCCTGCCAGCATATAATAAATGGACGGAGATTGAGAAGCTCTGGATGGCACCTTTCCACCCAAGCTCTCTAATCTGGGGCCGCCCTAGTCAAACTCATTCTAGACACCTTTTAGGCCCAATGGCTTTTATAAGGGAGCGGTGGCGGCAGTGCAGGATAAAGTTCCAATTGGCAACGCAGTCTTCTCTACTGACTCCCTTCCTGTTCACTCCACATTTGACAGAGGGCATGAGCCCGGGGGTAGTGGGGCATTGGGCAAAGGAGGGCCTGTATTGTTTACGTGATATTGTTAACCCAGTTGCGCTAAAATTAAAGCCATTCTCAGACCTACGACACCAGTACAAATTACCTCTCTACCTCTATTTCTCATACCAACAGATAACACATTTCTTCTCAAGCATCAGGGGGCAGATGACGTTAAGTCGCCCTTCGGCTTTTGAGGCCCTCTACTCGGGGCGCACTTCAACTAAGGGTTTAATTTCAGCCATTTACAACATATTGTTAAGTGGGAATTCTCCAGACACAGCGAGGCACACATATATGAAGAGATGGGAGGGCTGGGTCGGTCGACCTACAGTTAGGTCCAGAAATATTTGGACAGTGACACAAGTTTTGTTATTTTAGCTGTTTACAAAAACATGTTCAGAAATACAATTATATATATAATATGGGCTGAAAGTGCACACTCCCAGCTGCAATATGAGAGTTTTCACATCCAAATCAGAGAAAGGGTTTAGGAATCATAGCTCTGTAATGCATAGCCTCCTCTTTCTCAAGGGACCAAAAGTAATTGGACAAGGGACTCTAAGGGCTGCAATTAACTCTGAAGGCGTCTCCCTCGTTAACCTGTAATCAATGAAGTAGTTAAAAGGTCTGGGGTTGATTACAGGTGTGTGGTTTTGCATTTGGAAGCTGTTGCTGTGACCAGACAACATGCGGTCTAAGGAACTCTCAATTGAGGTGAAGCAGAACATCCTGAGGCTGAAAAAAAAGAAAAAATCCATCAGAGAGATAGCAGACATGCTTGGAGTAACAAAATCAACAGTCGAATATGTAACAAACCACCGGGGGGGTCACTCAGAAATCCCCCGCGCTGGCTACCAGTACGTCACAATCGGGGGGTAACAAGTGGGGGTCACCCCTCCTTTATACCTCCCGACCGACAGAGCACGTGATGCGCTCTCTAGCGCCCCTCTTATAGTCAGGCCAATTATGGAATTGCCCGACAATAAGCAAGGAGGCCGCTATACTACTTATGCCGATTATTGAAGGGTCCCCGGTGAGAGTAGGGTATATATTCCCCCGACCTCCGCGGGCGGAATATATAAAATCTCCCCGAATCTCACTGGCCTCCCCACAATAATCCTTGGCACAAACTCGCTGCCACCAACCGCTTCACGGTAACTATTAGCCGAACACACAGACGTGGGATTCAAGATCGAGATAACAGAACAGCCCAAGATTAATTATATAATTTAATCAGCCTAAAGCACACTAGAACTACAATATATACAATAGGGAATCTACAGAATATACATATGTCAGAGTACAGTTACAGATAAAGCATGGTTTACAAACAGGTATGCAATTCAATCAGTTACCTTGTGCGTCTGGCCACAGGGGGGCGCTGTAGACCAGGTTTCCAGGAACTCCCACAGATGTTTCCTGCACGTGACCCCCAGCGAAAGAACACTGGAAAATGGCCGAAGTAGGGTTATCAACCTGGGCAAATCCAGGTCCCCTCCTACCTTAGTGACCTCAGAGGGAGCACTGCTCCACCCCTGGCTTGAGTTATGGACAATCCACAACATGGAATATGGGCCATAACTTTGCCTGGGAGCGTCGTAGGCGGACGCCAATGCTCTCATTGTGACAGTTATGAATTTAGCTACAGAACGAGGGGACTCATGACCTGTCTGCCAGTTCCCCATTGGCTGATATCACGCCTGGGGCATTTCCCAATGTCCTGCTCCCATAAAAAGGGTGTGCCGGCATCGTCCGCATGCGGAGACACCATTTTTATGGTTGCCATATTTATCGGAAATATGGCTTGCGAGATATGAACCATTTTTTACTGGAGTCGTTCTGTCTGGCTATTTCCATAGCCTTGCTAACTAGCTAGCAGCCCCCACTACAGGGTCACGGCAGGGAGTCATCCTGTGTCCATTGTCCCCAAGCCACCTAATTTCCATATCACAGGACATGGCCATGGAGGTGTAAGTGGAACACTGAGAACAAGAAGGGAGGGGGCACTGCCAGGGAGTGATGAGGGATTATGACTGGAGTCATAATTCATCTTCATATCCCGGGATTTGCCTCACACCTCCCCCCTTTTGAGGGCGCTAGGGGGCAGCACACTCCGGTGTTCCCCCGTGCGCCCGTCCGCGACCTCTCCTTGTCGGGACAGCCCGTCTGCGTTACCGTGGTCACGGCCCCTTTTGTGGCGAATGGTGAAGTTGTATTGCTGGAGCGCAAGGCTCCATCGCAACAATCGCCCATTCGTCCCAGAGACGGTGTGCAACCAGCTGAGGGGATTGTGGTCCGTCTCCACGATGAAGTGGCGCCCGTATAGATAGGGTTGCAGACGCTGCAGGGCCCACACTATGGCCAGGCACTCCTTCTCCATCGTGGAATAGGCAACTTCCCTTGGTAACAGCTTCCTGCTCAGGTACAAGACTGGGTGCTCTTGGCTCGCAGAGTCCACCTGGCTGAGCACCGCACCGAGGCCGAAGTCACTGGCGTCGGTCTGTACTACAAACGGCCGCGTGAAGTCGGCTGCCTGTAGCACGGGCGGGCTGGACAGGGCGTCCTTTAGGGCCCGGAAGGCTGTCTCGCAGTCCATTGTCCAATCGACTGCAGAGGGCAGCTTCTTCTTGGTGAGGTCCGTCAAGGGCTTTGCCAGGCTACTATAGCATGGAACAAACCTCCTATAGTACCCAGCGGTCCCCAAGAAGGACATCACCTGCTTCTTGGTCCTGGGGGTGGGCCAGGATGCGATGGCTTCCACTTTCTCAGGCTCGGGCTTCAGTGTTCTCCCACCTACCCGGTGACCGAGGTACTGGACCTCGCTCATGGCCAGCTGACACTTTCCCGGCTTGATGGTCAAACCTGCCCGGTGGATCCGCCTGAGCACCTGTGCTAGATGCTCTAGGTGGTCCTCCCAGGTGGGACTGAAGACGGCAATGTCATCCAGGTACGCGGCCGCGTACCCTTCAAGTCCCTTGAGCAGGGTGTTGACCATCCGCTGGAAAGTGGCAGGGGCATTCCTCATCCCGAATGGCATCACCGTGGACTCGTACAGTCCAAATGGGGTAATAAAGGCAGAGCGTTCCCTGGCCTTGCGAGTCAGGGGGATCTGCCAATATCCCCGGCTCAGATCCATGATGGTCAGGTACTGAGCCCCGGCCAACTGATCGAGCAGGTCATCGATGCGTGGCATTGGGTACGCATCGGCGACCGTGACCGCATTGAGCCCCCTGTAGTCCACGCAGAACCGAGTGGTTCGGTCCTTCTTAGGGACGAGGACTACAGGCGAGGCCCAAGCGCTGTTGGATGCCTGGATCACCCCCAGCTTCAGCATCTCGTCAATCTCCTGGCGCATGTGTTGCTGCACCTCCAGGGAGACCCGATATGCTGAACGCCGGATCGGGGGATGATCCCCAGTGTCCACGTGATGGACAGCCAAGTCAGTCCTTCCGGGCTGGTTGGTAAACAACCCCCGGAAGGGGAGGAGGGTGGCCCACAGCTGGGACCGTTGGTCTTCCAAGAGCTGGTGGCCAACCTCCACATCCTCAATGGATCCGCCTGCCCTAACCTGGGCTAGCATATCCAAGAGGGTTTCCGCTTCTCCCTCCTCGGGCAGGTTGCACACGGGGAGCGCACATGCCTCCCGCTCATGATGTGCCTTCATCATGTTCACATGGAAGGGCTTCCGCCCTCCACGGGCAGGGTCCAGGGTGACCAGGTACGTCACAGGGTTGAGCTGCTGGTACACGAGGTATGGGCCTTCCCAGGCTGCCTGAAGCTTGTCCTGTGGTACGGGGACCAGTACCCACACCTTTTGACCCACTTGGTAGGTCCTCTCACAAGCGTTCTGGTCGTACCAACGCTTCTGATCGGCCTGGGCTTGAGCCATATTGTCGTGTACCAGTTGCGTCAAGGCCTGCATTTTGTCCCGGAAGCGCATGACATACTCGATAACCGACACTCCAGGGGTGGCCAAATCCCCTTCCCAAGCCTCTTTCACCAGAGCCAGGGGGCCCCGCACACGTCGCCCGTACAGGAGCTCAAACGGTGAGAATCCTGTTGAGGCCTGTGGAACCTCCCGGTAAGCAAATAACAGGTGTGGGAGATACCGCTCCCAGTCACGCCCATGGGAGTCGACCAACATCTTAAGCATCTGCTTTAAGGTGCCATTGAACCGCTCGCACAGGCCATTAGTCTGTGGATGGTACGGGCTGGCCACCAGATGTCGCACCTGGACCTGCTTACAGAGGGCCTCCATCAGCTGGGACATGAATTGGGTCCCCCGGTCAGTGAGCATTTCCTGGGGAAAACCCACTCGGGAGAAAATCTCCAGCAATGCGGTGGCCACCTTGTCAGCCCGAATGGACGACAAGGCCACTGCTTCTGGGTACCGGGTGGCATAGTCCACTACCGTCAGTATGAAGCGTTTCCCGGAGCTGCTGGGGATGGCCAGCGGGCCGACCAGATCCACAGCCACCCTCCTGAAAGGCTCATCGATGATTGGCAGAGATACTAGTGGGGCTTTGGGGTGTGGCCCCGCCTTCCCCACTCTCTGACAGGTTTCACACGAACGGCAGTAGGCAGCCACATCGGCCCCCATTTTTGGCCAGTAGAAATGCTGGTTTAACCTGGCCTTGGTCTTAGCGATCCCTAGGTGTCCGGCCATCGGAATCTCATGTGCGATCCGCAACAACTCCGTCCGGAACGGATAGGGTACCACCAACTGTCGGTCCCTGGGCCACGCTTCCGGTGAACCCTGCTGGACCGTGGCCCGGTACAGCCGTCCTTGGTCCCAGACCACTCGCTCCGGGTCCGAGGGAGGCTGTGCCGCCTGCTCCTTAAGAGCTTTCAGGCTGTCGTCAGCTTCTAACGCTGCCTGAAACCCCTGACTAGATGTGGCCAGAATCGACGAGACTGTCACATCTTCGGTCAGTACCCCGGGACCTGTGTCCTGGCCTCCACCTGACTCGGCTGCCACTTGGTCAGAAGGGGAAGAGCTATCGGACCTCCGGGAGGCCCCTTGGCTTCCAGCACTCCCACTGCGGGTGACAGCGGCCACAGCCGCTGCGACCGTGGGTCGTGCCTGCTCCTCCTCCGTTCCTGACCAAGTCGCCGGTTCAGGCAGACCTACCTGGCTTCCTGACACCCCGGTTGTGGGGGAACCATGCACCGAGATCTTACCTGGGAGCACTTCCGCTCCTGGACCGGCCCCAATCTCACCTGCCTGTTCCCCTCCTGCAGCAACAGAACCCCGCTGTGAAATCTCTGGGGACCCCACATTTGCTGTGGTAGCCCCCACCCCACACACTGGTCCTCCCCCTGCAGCACCCTGCTCTCTGCTTATCCCTGCAGAGGGCAACAGATCCCAGCTCACAGGCTGGTTACTTGTAGAGGCATTGTCACACCTTTCTCTGACCCCCTCCCCTGTCACAGCTGCAGCTGAGTGTGTGTCTATGGTGTCTATGCAAGCAGAAATATCAGAGTTCACTCCCTCCTCCCTTACATCATTCATAGATAACACATTAACATTGTTAGGAGTCATGTCAGTACGGGCTGAAGGTTCAGCCCTTGGGGGGGGCCCAAACTGGGAGGTTATCTGCCCCAAATCTGTCCCAAGTAGCACGTTTGCAGGGATCCGATCAGTTACCCCCACCTCCCTCACCCCCCGCCCTGCGCCCCAGTCCACATAAATGTCAGCAACAGGCAGCGCCGGGTCAGTGCCTCCAATCCCGGAGACAGCGAGGGTTTTTCCAGGGATCAAGTCTTGGGGGGACACCATCTCAGGCCGCACCAGAGTCACCTCCGAGGCGCTGTCTCGCAGTCCTATGGTCACAGACCGGCCGACGGTGACAGGTTGGAAGCTGTCCAGGGACCTACCACCACCCCCACCCACACAATACACCTTGGGCGGCCCTTGGGACGGGGACGGAGCCGGGGCCTTGGGACGCTGAGGGCACATGGCCTTGAAGTGTCCAGGTAGGTTGCACTGGTGGCACCGTCTTGGTTCTGCCACGGGCCTGGAGAGGGGAGTTGAGGGGGACACCCCCTGCAGTCTAGGGGCAGGTGGGGCAGTCGCAGAATTCATCTTACCCCCTCTCCAGGTGCTGCTGGTGGCTGCTCTCCTGGCTTCAGGAGCCCGATTGTTGGTGTAGTCATCGGCCAGGGCAGCTGTAGCCGTGGACCCCTTTGGCTTCTGGTCTCGGATGAACTGGCGGAGATCCTCAGGGCAGTTCCACAAGAGTTGCTCCGTGATGAACAAGTCCAGGATCTCCGGTCCGGTGGAAAGCTGCAGGCCTTGGGTCCAGTGGTCGGCAGCTCGGGCAAGTGCCCGCCTGTGGTCAGCCCAGGAGTCCTTTGGTCCCTTCTGTAGGCTCCGGAACTTCTTGCGGTAGGACTCTGGGGTGAGGTTGTACTGTTGGATCAGGGCCCGCTTGATGGTGTCGTAGCCCTGATCTGCCTCAGCAGGCAAGTCCCCAAGGATATCCAGGGCCTTACCCCTTAAACGGGGGGTCAGGTATTTGGCCCACTGCTCCTTGTCCAGATGGTGCTGCAAGCAAGTCCGTTCAAAAGCAGTCAAGAAAGAGTCCAAGTCTCCATCCTTCTCCAGCACTGGGAAGTCCTCAACACGGACCTTTGGAAGTTTGATGTCTTGAAGGTCACGTGTGGCTGATGAGGGCCGGAGCTGAGCTAGCTGCAGCTGGTGGTCACGGTCTGCCTGTTGTCGTCGCTCCGCAGCCTCACGCTCTGCCTGGCGCTCTTCACGCGCTGCCTGCCGCTCTGCCCTGCGCTCTGCCAGGAGTTCCTTGTAGCCCTCCTGGTCTCCAGCCTGGAGAAGGGCCATAGCCATTTGAAGAAGGCTATCCGAGCCTCCCAGGCTCGGTGGAATGGCACGTGGTGATCTGCGGCCCGCTGCGGAGCCTGGTGATTCACTGTCCATTGCAGAGCGGAGGGCTGGCATCTGGCTCGTTGAGGACCCTTGGGCGAGCTCCTCCTCATTTTGTCCAGCAGTGCCAGGTTGCGCAATGTCCTCGGCAGAACGGTTTTCTGGCGTCGAGCTCCTGGAGGACTCGTGGGCAACCTCCTCATTGCTGTCCACAGCACCGTCCTCCCTCTCTTCGGCTCCTGCCTTAGCATTGGCCAGTTGCATAGCTCTGCTCCTGGTGCCATCAGCCATTCTTGCAGACTTTTGGTCACTGACACAGAACTGACACCTGATGCCTCCACACACCTTACAGTATCTGCACTCTGACACTCTAGTGTTGAGCTAGTCTGAAGACCCCAGCAGCCACAGCTGCTGCAGGCAGTCTTTAGTGTCTGGGAGTATGGGTCTCACACTCACACACACTATTATCTCGATCCCACCGCTATGCCACCAATATGTCACAAACCACCGGGGGGTCACTCAGAAATCCCCCGCGCTGGCTACCAGTACGTCACAATCGGGGGGTAACAAGTGGGGGTCACCCCTCCTTTATACCTCCCGACCGACAGAGCACGTGATGCGCTCTCTAGCGCCCCTCTTATAGTCAGGCCAATTATGGAATTGCCCGACAATAAGCAAGGAGGCCGCTATACTACTTATGCCGATTATTGAAGGGTCCCCGGTGAGAGTAGGGTATATATTCCCCCGACCTCCGCGGGCGGAATATATAAAATCTCCCCGAATCTCACTGGCCTCCCCACAATAATCCTTGGCACAAACTCGCTGCCACCAACCGCTTCACGGTAACTATTAGCCGAACACACAGACGTGGGATTCAAGATCGAGATAACAGAACAGCCCAAGATTAATTATATAATTTAATCAGCCTAAAGCACACTAGAACTACAATATATACAATAGGGAATCTACAGAATATACATATGTCAGAGTACAGTTACAGATAAAGCATGGTTTACAAACAGGTATGCAATTCAATCAGTTACCTTGTGCGTCTGGCCACAGGGGGGCGCTGTAGACCAGGTTTCCAGGAACTCCCACAGATGTTTCCTGCACGTGACCCCCAGCGAAAGAACACTGGAAAATGGCCGAAGTAGGGTTATCAACCTGGGCAAATCCAGGTCCCCTCCTACCTTAGTGACCTCAGAGGGAGCACTGCTCCACCCCTGGCTTGAGTTATGGACAATCCACAACATGGAATATGGGCCATAACTTTGCCTGGGAGCGTCGTAGGCGGACGCCAATGCTCTCATTGTGACAGTTATGAATTTAGCTACAGAACGAGGGGACTCATGACCTGTCTGCCAGTTCCCCATTGGCTGATATCACGCCTGGGGCATTTCCCAATGTCCTGCTCCCATAAAAAGGGTGTGCCGGCATCGTCCGCATGCGGAGACACCATTTTTATGGTTGCCATATTTATCGGAAATATGGCTTGCGAGATATGAACCATTTTTTACTGGAGTCGTTCTGTCTGGCTATTTCCATAGCCTTGCTAACTAGCTAGCAGCCCCCACTACAGGGTCACGGCAGGGAGTCATCCTGTGTCCATTGTCCCCAAGCCACCTAATTTCCATATCACAGGACATGGCCATGGAGGTGTAAGTGGAACACTGAGAACAAGAAGGGAGGGGGCACTGCCAGGGAGTGATGAGGGATTATGACTGGAGTCATAATTCATCTTCATATCCCGGGATTTGCCTCACAGGGTACATTATGAGAAAAAAGGAATTGACTGGTGAGCTTGGGAACTCAAAAAGGCCTGGGCGTCCACGGATGACAACAGTGGTGGATGATCGCCGCATACTTTCTTTGGTGAAGAAGAACCCGTTCACAACATCAACTGAAGTCCAGAACACTCTCAGTGAAGTAAGTGTATCTGTCTCTAAGTCAACTGTAAAGAGAAGACTCCATGAAAGTAAATACAAAGGGTTCACATCTAGATGCAAACCATTCATCAATTCCAGAAATAGACAGGCCAGAGTTAAATTTGCCGAAAAACACCTCATGAAGCCAGCTCAGTTCTGGAAAAGTATTCTATGGACAGATGAGACAAAGATCAACCTGTACCAGAATGATGGGAAGAAAAAAGTTTGGAGAAGAAAGGGAACGGCACATGATCCAAGGCACACCACATCCTCTGTAAAACATGGTGGAGGCAACGTGATGGCATGGGCATGCATGGCTTTCAGTGGCACTGGGTCACTTGTGTTTATTGATGACATAACAGCAGACAAGAGTAGCCGGATGAATTCTGAAGTGTACCGGGATATACTTTCAGCCCAGATTCAGCCAAATGCCGCAAAGTTGATCGGACGGCGCTTCATAGTACAGATGGACAATGACCCCAAGCATACAGCCAAAGCTACCCAGGAGTTCATGAGTGCAAAAAAGTGGAACATTCTGCAATGGCCAAGTCAATCACCAGATCTTAACCCAATTGAGCATGCATTTCATTTGCGCAAATCCAGACTTAAGACGGAAAGACCCACAAACAAGCAAGACCTGAAGGCTGCGGCTGTAAAGGCCTGGCAAAGCATTAAGAAGGAGGAAACCCAGCGTTTGGTGATGTCATGGGTTCCAGACTTAAGGCAGTGATTGCCTCTAAAGGATTCGCAACAAAATATTGAAAATAAAAATATTTTGTTTGGGTTTGGTTTATTTGTCCAATTACTTTTGACCTCCTAAAATGTGGAGTGTTTGTAAAGAAATGTGTACAATTCCTACAATTTCTATCAGATATTTTTGTTCAAACCTTCAAATTAAACGTTACAATCTGCACTTGAATTCTGTTGTAGAGATTTCATTTCAAATCCAATGTGGTGGCATGCAGAGCACAACTCGCGAAAATTGTGTCACTGTCCAAATATTTCTGGACCTAACTGTATATCAGAAGCACTCGGGTCGGTGATATGGACTAGGACATTTTGGTCCTCAGTCAGCACTCTCTATAAGGAGAATCAAGTCAAGGTCCTTATGACATGGTATCACACTCCAGAGCTTCTGCATAGGTTCAACCGCACCTATCCAGATGTATGTTGGAGATGTGAGCTTGGGGGAGCATCCTTATACCATATATTCTGGACATGCCCAGCTATCAGTGGTTTCTGGGAGGAGGTGGAGTCCCTGATGGGTAGATTAGTAGGTAGAAATCTGAGTAGGGATCCGGTGGTGTATTTACTAAATGCCCTCCCGTCGTCTTTAAGCAAACCTGAATTAAAGCTTCTCCTACATATTCTCACAGCTGCCAAATGTCTAATATCACTATTCTGGAAGAGGGTGGCTCCGCCGTCAATCTCAGATCTCTATGCTCGGATAAAGGATGTTAGAAATATGGAGAGGTTGACGGCACAGCTCCACAATACAATAGACGGATTTATAAAGACATGGTCTTTGTGGGATGATTTTGGAAACACTTTCCAGATTTGAAGGCTGAGTAGGTGTTTACTGCAGTGGGTATGTGGCGCCCTGGACAAGCCAGGGGCCACAGAGAACAACACCCACACACCCCACACTCCCGGTCAGGCACACTGAAGTCAGACACAAAACCCTTGTTGCCTTCCTCCAGGGGCTGATGTTCACACCAGGGGGTGGGCCAGGCGGTTGGCCCCGCCCACCAAGGAGTTCACAGTCCTGGAGGCGGGAAAAGTCAAGAGATCAGTTTTGGAGGTGAAAGTGAGAGGAAGGAAAGTGGTAGTGGAGCAACTAACTGACAGCGTCCGGGTGTGTGGCCCGGGCGGTACAGCAAGGTTGGCAGACGGTGGTGACCGTCTGCAGGAGTGGCCTATCGGAGTCTACCGTAAGGACCGTGGATGGGCGGTGGCCCTGCGGTACCGGACCGGTACACAAAGAGAAGTCAGCACCATCTGGCAGGGGCTTACGGACCCCGGCAAGGCTAGGAGTCGCCGTGAATTTGCCAAATTCGTTAGCGAAGGGGACCTCCTGGGTTTCCCAGCAGCCAAGACCCGACAGAAGGCAACAGTCCAACCGAGAGAGGGAAACACAGCCACCGCCAAGGCTACCGTTCCCAGGGCCAGAGCCTGCGGGCAAAAGGGGCTCCTCCAGCCCATATCCAAGCTGGGGAGCGGGTTACCGGTGGGAACCCATTGGAACCATCTACCGTACATAGGTGCAGGGAAAGGCAGTCACCATCAACCTGCCGGGAGAAACAACACCGCAGCCGCCTGTGGGACCCGTCCATCCAGCCGTGTGTTTTACCGAGAACTGTGTCCTCATCATTGGCTGAGTGAGTACCACCGTACCGTGCGGCACAGCGCTGCCCCCGCGACCCTGCACCTCACCAGGCCCTGTAACCCGCCTGTCATCCATCCCTACCCCATCACCGGGCCCCGGGACAACCAACCCCCCTACCCACGGAGGGGAGAACTAACAACCAAGCTGCTCCATGTCACCGCTCCCGGGATCCCCGTCTAGAGCAGCGGTGGTGTCACCAATATCACCACAACCGTGGGTGGCGTTACGGACAATATCCAAATCCCCACAATCCAATCAAATCCCCCTTTTCACTCACGGGCGAGGAACGCCGCTCGAGTCCCCGGGATCCGACCCACCGCTCGAGCCACCACCGAGCAGCGGCAGCCGCAGCAGCGGCCGGACCCGAGCAGTGGGAGAGCGCAGCGTCCCCTCCTCCGCCCGCGACAGGTACTCATATTATACACTAGCCCCAGAGAAGACGAGCATGTATCCTGAGTCCCCATAGTGGTGGTGTCGATTTCTTTCCCCATTCCGAGGCCGAAGTGCGTTGTGAGGCTACTCCTCCTTCACCTGACTTCTAATTTGTGTGTTACATAATGTATCTAACTGCATACCTGGGAAATGTTTCCTTTACATGTATAACTGTTTCTGTTTTACTGTAAAACTTGTTTAAAAATCTTTTTTCAAAAATAAAAAGTTGAAGAAAAAAAAACAAATATACATCTGTTTATATGGGATATGTGGACATTTCCTTATTATCTACATATATTTCATGTTCATTCCATGTCTATGATGTCTTAGAAACCTATTATTCATCTCTATAATTTTTAACTAAGGAGTTACGTTCATTCTTTTTATTTATTCCTTTTCTTCATTATTTTTAGTATGTCCCGACTTTCCATACCATGATATAGACATTGCTTGAACCTACGTTCCTTTACTGAGGGCATTATACACTGTATATATTCATCTCCAGGAGGAATGGACATATAGGGAGTACACAAAGGGTATTCTATTGGAGCAGACAGCCATAGGATAACACTAGCTCTGTATTCTGGGCCATTGCTGTACACCTTACTCCCAACTTCTCCATTCACTTTCATGTGTTTTCAATGGATTGAGAGAAGAAAGCTACTTCCGGGAATGTTTTCTGGAGAACAGGCCAACCCATATCTCCCCTAACACCATTTGTCAGGCGAGTCAGGAAGTCCAGATACATATTGGAGGGATGGCTCATCCCACCGATACCTGCAGGCTCAGCCAACATTAGCAGGATCACTGTCATCATGTCTATTGTTTAACGGTGATTTTCCGTTTTTCATCCCTTTCTTCCAAGAGCCATAACTTTATTTTTCTGTCAATATAGCTTGATTTTTGCGAAACGAGTTGTGCTTTTGAATGAAATCATTCATTCTGCCCCATATTATACTGGAAAAAAGTAAAAAAAATTCCAAGTGCAGTGAAATTGCAATAAAAGTGCAATTGTACAATTGTTTTTGGCGTTTTTTTTATTTACTGTGTGCAATATTTTGAAAAGCTGACCTGGCATTATGATTTCCCAGATCAGTACGAGTTTGTAGATACCAAGCATGTATAATTTCACTAAGTGGTATGAAAATAAAATCAGACGTTTGTAAAAATGAGTAGCGCTTTTGTCACAATTTTCCAAGATCCATAGTGTTTTCGGGATCTGGGGCTCAGTGATGTTTTTTTTTTTTTCTTATTTGCGTCTTGAGCTGTTGTTTTTAATTATACCATTTTTGCATAGATACATTTTAATGCAATGGTGTGGCGACCAAAAAAAAGTAATTTTGATGTTTGAAATTTTTTTCTCGCAACGCCCTTTACTGATCAGGTTAAATTACTCTTATATTTTTGATAGATCACTCATTTCTGCATACCAAGTATTGTATGTGTATTTCTTTTAATTATTTTTTTTTTTTCAAAAGGGGAAAAGAGGGGTGATTTGAACTTGTAGGGTTTTTTATATATATATATATATATATATATATATATATATATATATATATATATATATATATATATATATATATATTATTAAAATGCTTTTAAAGATTTTACTAGTTCCCCTAGGGGACTTGATGACTGCACTCGCTGATGATTGTTTCTGCTTCAGCATCGCTCTGATCAGCAGAAATGCTACTCTCCCGTGTCATCTCTCTGCTGGCATTCACAGGAAGTGAGTCATGGCAGCGACAGAATTCATCAGCTGAGCATGCGCTGCCATGCCACACCATTGGCCAATGGTGGCGGGGAACAGCTCGATTCCTTCCGGAGCGCATTAGATCGCGCTTTCAGAGATTGACAGCGAGATCTAAAGAGTTAAAAGGCGCAGGTGGCTCTACGGTCCTCCAGCGCTTTTTATCCTCACATGTCTGCTTTTCAGTTCAGCAGACATGTGCAGGGATTACTGCGGGATCGCTGCGCAAGCCTGCAGTAACGGGACAGAGTAAAGTATTGACTCAGTGAACTGAATAAAAATGCATGTCACAATTTTCAGATTTATATTTTTTAAATATGTAGAAAAACCATGTATCATTTTCTTTACACGTCAAAAATACTTGGTACTTTGTGTTAGTATATGACATAAAATCCCAATAAAATACATTCAAATTTGTAGGTGTAAGGCTATGTGCGCACGTTGCGTATTTACATGCAGTTACGCTGCGATCTGCACCGCAGCGTAACTGCATGCGTCCTGCGTCCCCAGCATAATCTATGAAGATTATGCAGGAGACGTGCGCACGTGGCGTATTAGAGCGCAGCGCTTCGGCTGCTGCCCGAAGTGCGCATTCTAAGAAGTGACATGTCACTTCTTTTGTGCGTATTGGTTGTAATGTCGGTCTCGCTCTCTCTGTCTGTCGGTCTCTGTATCTCCCTGTCGGTCGGTCTCTCTCTCTCTCTCTGTCGGTCTATCCCTCTCCCCCCTCTCTCATACTCACCGATCAGCTGCACGGCTGTCACAGTGCTCCGGCGGCTTCTCCTGCTTTTGAAAATGCCGGCCTCCCATTATTCAATCTCGTATTCCCTGCTTCCCCTGCCCACTGGCGCCTATGATTGGTTGCAGTCAGACACGCCCCCATGCTGAGTGACAGCTGTCTCACTGCAACCAATCACAGCCATCAGTGGGCGGGTCTATGTAGTGCAGTAAAATAAATAAATAATTAAAAAAACGGCGTGCGGCCCCCCCAATTTTGATACCAGCCAGGGTAAAGCCACACGGCTGAAGGCTGGTATTCTCAGGATGGGGAGCCCCACGTTATGGGGCGCCCCCCAGCCTAAAAATATCAGCCAGCAACCGCCCGGAATTGCCGCATGGATTAGATGCGCCAGTCCCGGGACTGTACCCGGCTCATCCAGAACTGCCCTGGTGCGGTGGCAATCTGGGTAATACGGAGTTAATGGCAGCAGCCCATAGCTGCTACTTAGTCCTAGTTAATCGTTGCAGGCGTCTATGAGACACACCCAATGATTAACCTGGTGAAAATAAATAAACACATACACCCGAAAAATCCTTTATTTGAAATAAAAGACAAAAACCACCCTCTTTCACCACTTTATTAAAATCCCCAAATACCCCTCCAGGTCCGGCGTAATCCACGAGGTTCCGCGACACATCCAGCTCTGCTGCATGAAGCTGATCGGAGCGGCCGTAGAACACCGCCGCTCCTGTCCGCTCCATGCAGAAACTGAAGTGAGTCGCGCTGTCAGCGGGGACGTCACTGAGGTAATGCCGGTGTGTGTGCGGTGATGATGAGGGCTGTAGTGTCGGAATGTGTGCGGGGATGTCGGGTTGTGTGCGGGGATGTTGTGTTGTGTGTGGGGATGTAGGCGGTAATGTCGGGTTGTGTGCGGGGATGTAGGCGGTAATGTCAGGATGTGTGCGGGAATGTCGGGATGTGTGCGGGGAAGTAGGCGGTAATGTCACGATGTGTGCGGGGATGTCGGGATGTGTGCCGCGATGTTGGTGGTAATGTCAGGATGTGTGCGGGAATGTCAGGTTGTGTGCGGGGATGTAGGCGGGAATGTCAGGATGTGTGCGGGAATGTCGGGTTGTGTGCGGGGACGTCGGTGGTAATGTCGGGATGTGTGCGGGGACATCCCTCAGGTTACCCGCGGCCACAGGTCTCGGGTAGAGGACTCGAGCTGGCCGCCGGTAACCTGAGTGATGGCAGCGGTGATTGCGCGGCTCACTGCAGTCACTCAGATTTGCGGTCACAGGTGAGTCCTTCACCTGTGACCGCAAATCAAGCCGCGACACACGGACAGAGCCGCGCGATCACAATGAAGTCGGGTGAAGTTCACCCGAGTTCATTCTGATCGCACGGCTGTCTCCCGAAGCCAGCCATGTGCTCTTTTTGACATTCCGGTCCCAGTCGGCTCTGCTGCAAGTCTATGGGGATGCAGCAGAGCCGAGTGGGACCGGAATGTCAAAAATGTGCGCTCTGGATGCTTTTCCCATGGCAGAGCAAGCATCCAGAACGCATGAATTCTGCAGGAATGTCCGCACGTTGCGTTCTGCCGAATGCGTCTCAGAACGCAGCTTTTCGGCTGCGTTCTGAGACGCACATGCAGTGACTATTTTACGCTGCGTAATAGAACGCAACGTGCGCACATAGCCTTATATGAAAAAAGGAGAAAATGTTCATAGGTTATAAATACTTTTTTTTTAAGCCACTGTATCCCAAAATAGTACCAATAAAACTACAGCTAGTTAAAAGAAACCTCTATAATCTATGTAAACAGAAAATTGAAAATGTTATGGCTCTCAGAGCAACAAGAAAAAGAAGAAAAAGCACCCTCTATCCCACAACCCTAAACAGCTATTCAACATTTTCAACTCTCTCCTCCATCCCCCGGCACCACCTCCCTCTCCTCTCATTTCATCTGAAGACTTTGCCTCTTTCTTTAAGCAGAAGATCGACAACATCCGAGCAAGCTTTGGCCCACAGTCACCACAGCCACTCCTCACAACTACTCAGCCTTCTTCCTCCAAATCCAGCTTCTCCACCATGACAGAAGATCATCTTTCCACTCTACTCTCAAGATCACATCTCACAACCTGCCTGCTCGATTCACTCCCATCTCACCTCATCCCCAATCTCACCACAGTCTTCATCCCAGCCCTAACCCATCTCTTCAACCTATCACTAACAACTGGTGTATTCCCTTCATGCTTTAAACATGCCTCCATCACACCCATCCTCAAAAAGCCCTCCCTTGACCCTTCCTCTGTGTCAAACTATCGCCCCATATCACTTCCGACTTATGCCTCAAAACTACTGGAACAGCATGTCCATCTTGAACTGTCCTCATACCTCTCTTCCTGATCCCTCTTTGACTGGTTACAATCTGGCTTCCGACCCCATCATTCCACTGAAACTGCCCTAACCAAAGTCACTAACGACCTACTAACCACAAAATCCAAGCGACACTACTCTGTCCTCCTCCTCCTGGACCTGTCCTCTGCCTTTGACACAGTAGACCACTCCCTTCTACTAAAAATTCTATCATCTCTGGGCATCGCAGACATGGCCCTATCTTGGATCTCCTCATACCTAACCAACCGAACTTTCAGCGTCTCCCACTCTCACACCACTTCCTCATCTCGCTCCCTGCCTGTCGGAGTCCCCCAAGGTTCAGTTCTTGGACCCCTGCTGTTCTCCATTTACACCTTCGGCCTGGGACAGCTTATAGAGTCCCACGGTTTTCAGTATCATCTCTACGCTGATGATACGCAGATCTACCTCTCTGGACCTGACAACACCTCCCTACTAACCAGAATCCCACAATGTCTGTCTGCTATTTCATCCTTTTTCTCTGCTCGATTCTTAAAATTGAACATGGACAAAACAGAATTAATTGTCTTTCCTCCTCCTCACTCAACCACCCCACCTGACATATCCATCAATGTCAATGGCTGCTCACTTTCCCCAGTGCCACGTGCTCGCTGCCTGGGAGTAATCATAGACTCTGATCTCTCTTTCAAGCCACACATCCAAGCACTCTTCACCTCCTGCCGCCTCCAACTCAAAAATATTTCCCGGATCCGTACATTCATTTCCCAAGAAGCTGCAAAAACCCTAGTACATGCCCTTATTATCTCCCGCCTGGATTATTGCAACCTCTTGCTCTGTGGCCTTCTAACAGTCTCACACCCCTACAATCTATAATCTATTCTAAACTATGCTGCCCGACTAATCCACCTGTCCCCCCGCTACTCCCCGACCTCTCCTCTCTGCCAATTCCTTCACTGGCTTCCCATTGCCCAACGACTCCAGTTCAAAACCCTAACCATGACCTACAAAGCCATCCACAACCCGTCTCCTCCCTACATCTCTGACCTAGTCTCCCGGTACTTACCTGCACGTAACCTTCGATCCTCACAAGATCTCCTTCTCTACTCCCCTCTCATCTCCTCTTCCCACCATCGAATCCAAGATTTCTCCCGTGCCTCCCCCATACTCTGGAATGCTCTGCCTCAACACATCAGACTCTCGCGTACCTTGACAAGCTTCAAAAAGAACCTGAAGACCCACCTCTTCCGACAAGCCTACAACCTGCCGTAACCCTCAGACTGATACAGCGCCGCACAATCAGCTCTACCCTAACCTACTGTATCCTCACCTATCCCTTGTAGACTGTGAGCCTTTGCGGGCAGGGATCTCTATCCTCCTGTACCTGTCTGTGTCTTGTATGGTTTATGAATATTGTACTTGTCCCTATTATGTATACCCCTTTCACATGTAAAGCGCCATGGAATTGATGGCGCTATAATAATAAATAATAAAATAATAATAATTAGTAACAGTGGGGTTCATTATTTGGCCAGGTGTCTCCAAAGGAGACTCATCAGTGACAGTGAGGTACATTATATGACCAGCTGTCTCCTCTAATATGTGTAGTGATGGGGCTCATTAGTCACAGTGGGGTACATTATTTGGCCAGGTGTCTCCGTTGGGGTCTCATCAGTGACAGTGGGGTACATTTTGTGGCCTGATGTCTCCTGCTGGTATGTGTAGTGATGGGGCTCATTAGTCACAGTGGAGTACATTATTTGGCCAGGTGTCTCCTTTGGGGACTCATCAGTGACAGTGGGGTACATTATTTGGCCTGATGTCTCCTGCTGGTATGTGTGGGGATGGGGTTCATTAGTCACAGAGGGGTACAATATTTGGCCAGGTGTCTCCTATTGATATGTGTGGTGATGGGGCTCATTAGTCACAGTGGGGTACAATATTTGGCCAGGTGTCTCCATCTGATATGTGTGGTACTGGGGGATCATCAGTCACAGTGGGGTACATTATTTGGCCTGTTGTCTCCTGTTGATATGTGTAGTGATGGGGATCATTAGTCACAGAGGGGTACATTATTTGGCCAGGTGTCTCCTATTGATATGTGTAGTGATGGGGCTCATTAGTCACAGAGGGGGTACATTATTTGGCCCGGTGTCTCCTTTGGGGGACTCATCAGTGACAGTGGGGTACATTATTTGGCCTGATGTCTCCTGCTCTTCTGTGTAGTGAGGGGGCTCACCAGTGACGTTCATAATGCTCATTCTACTTGCTATGCCTGTGTATGGGCACGGGAAGATGCGAGAGCTGTTGCACAATTTTGTCCCACACGGCGCCCTGTACCTGAGCACACTCAGCACAGTCACGTGACCAGAAGCAGAGTGCACAGGAAGTTGTGGAGCTGCGGAGGAGCGATCCGGAGGAGAAGTGGGTACACATGCTGCAGGGGTGAGTACCAGCAGTGCCCTCATTTCCGGCTGCTGCAGTGTCTGGGTTACGTGTATATAATGCGGGTTGTGTATGGAGCCGCTTGTTAGGTGCCAGCACTCCCCACCTCGGGGGATGAGGATGGGGCAGTAATAGCAGTGCCATGATGGCAGTCATTGGACCTGTGCAGCTGTGGTTTCCCTTTGCTGCCAGTCTGGGCTGTGCACGGATTGTCCACCAGCAGCTCTCGGTCTAGCCTCTGAACACAGCACAGGATGGGGCTATGAGATGTGTGCCTTCTTTATCAGCCCTGGTGAGGAATGCCACGTGTGGCACGGGGCTTTAGAAGGGAGTAAAGTATGGATCCCACCCCCCTCTCCCATGGTTACCCCCCTCTCCCATGGTTACCCCCCTCTCCCATGGTTACCCCCCCTCTCCCATGGTTACCCCCCTCTCCCTTGATTACCCCCCTCTCCCATGATTACCCCCCCCTCTCCCATGATTACCCCCCCCTCTCCCATGATTACCCCCCCCTCTCCCATGATTACCCCCCCCCCTCTCCCATGATTACCCCCCCCTCTCCCATGATTACCCCCCCCCCTCTCCCATGATTACCCCCCCCTCTCCCATGATTACCCCCCCCCCTCTCCCATGATTACCCCCCCCCTCTCCCATGATTACCCCCCCCCTCTCCCATGATTACCCCCCCCCCCCTCTCCCATGATTACCCCCCCCCCCCCCTCCCATGATTACCCCCCCCCCTCTCCCATGATTACCCCGCCCCCCTCTCCCATGACTAACCCCCCTCTCCCATGGTTACCCCATCCCTCTGCTATTTGTTTTCTGGCCTCATCTCATCACACCCCCAAACTCCCTGCTCAGCCAATCATTGCCAGGCTGGGCATCGGTGACAGCCATATTTCTGCCCAAATTACCTGCTAGTCCACATTGTGTGGATCTCTGCTTAGGGACAGATACACGTTAAAGGGGCAGTGTCATCGTCAGCCAGCGGGCCACCGCTGCCCAGGTCTCTTGCTTGGCGTGGACAGTCTGCATGGCTGTGCTGATGGCCACGCTGCTGTGTGATTCAGCCGGGTCTCTGTGATATTAGGCCGGGTTCACATTTGCGTCGTTTTGACAGAAACAGAATCCAGCCCAGATGCAGTACAGTTCATTTATTTACAGTGGAAGCGCGACACCATGCGGTTGTGTGCTTCATACACAGCCGCATGTGTCCACATGGTGTCGCGCTTCACTGTAAATACATGAACTGTACGAGTACTGCATCTGTGCTGGATTCCATTTCCGTCAAATGTGAAGACTGCTTTACACCTTACAATTTCTCGTGCGATTGCATTTGCAATCGCACCCGCCCCCATCGTTTGTGCGGCACGGGCAATTTGTTATCCGTGTCGCACAATGTTGTAACCCCCGTCACATGTACTTACCTTCCAAACAACCTCGCTGTGGGCGGCGAACATCCACTTCCTGAAGGGGGAGGGACATGCGACGTCACACAGCGGCCGGCCAATAGAAGCGGAGGGTGGAGATGAGCGAGACGTAAACATCCCGCCCACCTCCTTCCTTCAGCATTGCTGGTGAGACGCAGGTAAGCTGCAGTTCATCGTTCCCAGGGTGTCACACGGAGCAATGTGTGCCGCCCCGGGTACGATGAACAACAGGACATGCAATTTTTAGAAAATGAGCAACGTGTCAGCGATGAACGAAAAGGTGAGTATTTCTGCTCGTTCATAGCTGTCACACGCTACGATATCACTAACGATGCCGGATGTGCGTCACTTACGACGTGACACCGCCGACATCTCGTTAGATATATCGTAGCATGTAAAACCCGCTTTAGTGAGTGCAGGGTGTTGGTCAGATCAGGAGCTAAGAACACTTCTTTTTAGCCACTCTCATACATAACTACTTTTTAACCCCTTAAGTCTGGCATATTTGCTTTTATCAGCTTTAATTTTTTCCTATAAACAGCAGAAGACCAAGGAAGTCCTTCTGTTCAACGCATCCTCCCCTTCCCCTCCATCTGCTTTAATCAGATGAAAGAAAGGATTGATTTTTTTCAAGATGTCGGGTGAATGCTGACCTCTCTTCCTTGGTCTGCTGCTTGGTTACAGCACCCCGTGACTCTTGCATCTCCCCCCAGCTTCCCAGCTATGCTGTCTTTGAGACCATAGTGTGTGTTAGTGTCGGACACCTTATTTTTTCATGTTTTTTCACCCCGTAACTTTTTTTCTTTTCCCAACAACATTGTCCCATGAGGTCTTGTTTTTTTGTGAGTGGAGTTGTACTTTTGAATGACCCTATACAATTTACCATGTGTTAAACAGAAAAAAAAATCCAAGTGTGGTAAAACGTCCCCTGCAATTCCACATTTTTTTTTTTTTTTTGAGGGGTTTGTTTTCCTGGCATCCTTTTGTGTAGTAAAATTCACCTGGCAGTATGATTCTGCAGGACAGCTCTACTACGGTAATAAACATGCGTAGCATTTTTAAAAATGTAATTAGTAAAAAAGAAAATTAATGTGTCACCATTTGTTTTGAGAGCCATATTGTTTTAATTTTTCGGTTGAGGTAGCTTTGTGCAGGTTGATACCATTTGGGTGTAGATCATCCAATAACATTTGTGCAGTCTATAAATTTGTTCTGAGAAATAGAATTGCCTCCATCAGATCCTCCTTCATAGATGACCTCAAATCTGACCTAATATTTTAAGACCTCTCTACAGTAACTTAGGTTGGAGGCAAAGCCGTAACCACATGGGCAACATCTCTAAGGCTATGTGCCCACGGGGACATTGTCCTGCGGATATATCCGCAAGACATTCCGCAGGTGCTCCCAGAAATCCGCAACAGAACTTTCTCTGTTTCAATGCTGCGGATATACAGCGGAATGTCGTGCGGATATGGTGCGGGCATTCTGCATTGAGGATACAGTACCATGGCTTCGGCACTGCATCCTCAATGCAGAACAAGTGCTGCAGTGATCGGGGTGCTCATACTTACCTCCATCATGCAGCACCTCGCTTTCCGGCGGCCGGGTCACTGTCAGGCAGCGTCTGGTTCACTGTGCTGTAGGTGGGCGGGCCTGAACTAGCTCCGGCTGTCACATGACCGGAGCTCATGCAGGCCCCGCCCACCTCTTCATTCCTGTACCTGGCTGGATCCACCGCGCTGCTGTACACCGGACGGAGAAAGTGACTCTGGTGTCTATCAAGGCAGGTAAGTATATGGGACCCTGCGGAGAAATCCGCAACAATAATTGACATGCTGCAGATTTTTCCACACGATTTCCGCTGCGGAAAAATCCGCAGAGTGGGCACAGCATTTCCCAAATGCCATAGAAATGGCTGGGGAGTAGCTGTGCTGCAGATTTCTTGAAAATCCGCAGCAAAATCCGCGCAGTTTCCGCAGCGTGGGCACATAGCCTAACAATTTCCTGGATATAAAGGAATTGCCTCATGCACAGTCAGTTTTGAACTGTGTACCCTGCTTTCTGTGCATCTGGTATGTCTAAAGCTGGTGTCACACATAACGACAACAACGTCGCTGCTACGTCACCATATTCTGTGACGTAGCAGCGACCATAGATGATCGTTAGTAAGCTGTCAAACATGTTATATAAAGCAGCGACGGAGCAGCGATCATAGCGACGTCGACGGTCGTTGTGTGGTTTCAGACGTAGCGTAGCGATCGTCGCTGCTGCGGTGTCAAACACAAGGATTATCAGCTTATCAGCATGGCGCAGCAGGATAGCAGCGATCAAAAAATGACCTGGAACATTCAGGAGCGAGCAACGATTTCGCAGCAGGGGTCTGATCGTTGTTATGTGTCACACACAGCGACGTCGCTGTTGTGGTCGCTGCTACGTCACAGAATATGGTGACGTAGCAGCGACGTCGTTGTCGTTATGTGTGACACCAGCTTAACTGACCACTCCATGACCCCCACCCCCACCCCACCCCCTTTCACACTTTTATTTATGACCCCTTGTTATCTCTGCCTATTCTATCCTACATCTGGCTCAGCTCTGATTTAAGTAATCAGGAAGAGTACCAGCCCCTCCCTTCTGTGATCCACCTGAGTGCTTTTCTAACACTATATACCCTACAGTTCAAAAGTTTGGGGTCACCCAGACAATTTTGTCTTTTCCATGAAAAATCATACTTTTATTAAATGAGTTGCATAATGAATAGAAAATATAGTCCAGACATTGTCTAGGTTAGAAATAATGATTTTTTACTTGAAATAACAAGTTTCGCCTCCAAAGTTTGCTTTCGTCACAGAATGCTCCTTTGCAACAATTCCAGCTTTGCAGACCTTTGGCATTCTAGCTGTTAATTTGTGGAGGTAATCTGGAGATATTTCACCCCATGCTTCCCCCCTACAACCACACAAGTTGGATTGGCTTGATGGGCACTTTTTGCGCACCGTACGGTCAAGCTGCTCCCACAACAGCTCAATAGGGTTGAGATCTGGTGACTGGGCTGGCCACTCCATTACAGATAGAATACCAGCTGCTGCTTCTTCCCTAAATAGTTCATGCATAATTTGGAGGTGTGCTTTGGGTCATTGTCCTGTTGTAGGATGAAATTGGCTCCAATCAAGCGCTGTCCACAGGGTATGGCATGGCGTTGCAAAATCGAGTGATAGCCTTCCTTATTCAAAATCTCCCACTTTACCAGCACCAAAGCAACCCCAGACCATCTCCTCCACCATGCTTGACAAATGGCGTCAGGCACTCTTCCAGCATCTTTTCAGTTGTTCTGCGTCTCACAAATATTTTTCTGTGTGATCCAGACACTTCAAACTTCGATTCGTCTGTCTATAACACTTTTTCCAATCTTCCTCTGTCCAATGTCTGTGTTCTTTTGCCCATAATAATATTTTCCTTTCATTAGCCACTCTCAGATTTATGTTTTTCTTTGCCACCCTGCCCTGAAGGCCAGCATCCCGGAGTCGCCTCTTCACTGTAGATGTTGACACTGGCGTTTTGTGGATACTATTTAATGAAGCTGCCAGTTGAGAACTTGTGATTTCTCAAACTAGAGACTCTAGTGTACGTGTCTTGTTGCTCATTTGTGCAGCGGGGCCTCCCACTTCTTTCTACTCTGGTTAGAGCCTGTTTGTGCTCTCCTCTGAAGGGAGTAATACACACCGTTGTAAGAAATCTTCAGTTTCTTGGCAATTTCTCGTATGGAAAATCTTTTTGTTTTTAAGAACAAGAATAGACTGTCGAGTTTCACATGAAAGTTCTCTTTTTCTGGCCATTTCTGGCTCCATATTCTCAACTAGCTCAAAGGAAGGTCAGTTTTATAGCTTCACTAATCAGAAAAACTGTTTTCAGCTGTGCTAACATACTTGCACAAGGGTTTTCAAGGGATTTTTAAACATCCATTTGCCTTCTAACACTGCAAACAGAATGTACCATTAGAACACTAGAGTGGTGGTTGTTGGAAATGGGCCTCTATACACCTATGTAGATATTACATTAAAAAAAATCAGACATTTGCAGCTAGAATAGTCATTTACTACATTAACAATGTATAGAGTATATTTCTGTTTAATTTATATTGCTAGCTTCATTGAAAAAAAAAAAAGTGCTTTTCTTTCAAAAATAAGGAAATATCTAAGTGACCCTAAACTTTTGAACTGTAGTGTATTTGGCCCACATTGTCAGCTGAGACATTGTTGGCGTATGTATCCCTAAGTGTGGATCTATAAGTGTGAAATAATGATTTAGGCCAGAATCGGACCGGATACATAGTCCTTTAAAAAATGTTTGTGTTTCTCTTCACTTTCACCCCAATAATACACTGTGTGCAGAATTATTAGGCAAATGAGTATTTTGATCACATGATACTTTTTATACACTGTGTGCAGAATTATTAGGCAAATGAGTATTTTGATCACATGATACTTTTTATACATGTTGTCCTACTCCAAGCTGTATAGCCATGAGAGCCAACTACCAATTAAGTAAATCAGATGATGTGCATTTCTGTAATGAGGAGGGGTGTGGTGAAATGACATCAACACCCTATATAAGGTGTGCTTAATTATTAGGCAACATCCTTTCCTTTGGCAAAATGGGTCAGAAGAGAGATTTGATGGGCTCTGAAAAGTCAAAAATTGTGAGATGTCTTGCAGAGGGATGCAGCAGTCTTGAAATTGCCAAACTTTTGAAGCGTGATCACCGAACAATCAAGCGTTTCATGGCAAATAGCCAACAGGGTCGCAAGAAGCGTGTTGGGCAAAAAAGGCGCAAAATAACTGCCCATGGATTGAGGAAAATCAAGCGTGAAGCTGCCAAAATGCCATTTGCCACCAGTTTGGCCATATTTCAGAGCTGCAACATTACTAGAGTATCAAAAAGCACAAGGTGTGCCATACTCAGGGACATGGCCAAGGTAAGGAAGGCTGAAAAACAACCACCTCTGAACAAGAAACATAAGATAAAACGTCAAGACTGGGCCAAGAAATATCTTAAGACTGATTGATTTTTTTCAAAGGTTTTATGGACTGATGAAATGAGAGTGACTCTTGATGGGCCAGATGGATGGGCCAGAGGCTGGATCAGTAAAGAGCAGAGAGCTCCACTCAGACACCAGCAAGGTGGAGGTGGGATACTGGTATGGGCTGGTATCATCAAAGATGAACTTGTGGGACCTTTTCGGGGTGAGGATGGAGTGAAGCTCAACTCCCAGACCTACTGCCAGTTTTTGGAAGACCACTTCAAGCAGTGGTATAGGAAGAAGTCGGTATTGTTCAAGAAAAACATGTTTCTCTAGTCCCTTCCACGACAGCATAGGAGGTTGTCTCTCCACGCCCTAATTGGGACAGGAAGTTCAAGAGGTTTAAAAGGACCCTCCCACAGCCAGTGTCTTTCCTGTCCCCATGGGGCATGGAGAGGTTTTTATTTTTCTCCTATGCTGTGGTGGCCGGCGAACTACAGTATATTATTTTTTTTTTTCTTCCCCTGTTACCTTAAGCCGGACAGCATCGGTCGGGCCTTCACCGCTCCTCCCTTGCTGTTCCCTCACGCTGTGGGGGACCGCTGCTCCAGCCTTCCGGAGCCTCCTTAGGGGTGATGCAGGCTGTTGAGCTCCCCGGCCGGCGTCCTCCCTGAGCCGCCGGCCGCTTCCTGCATGCACGCTGCCGGAGCGATCTGGAAGTGCTCCCGGGGGCGGGACTTACGGTCTTGCGGACTTCTGGTCGAGCGCTTCCGGTTTGCGGAGGCAGCGTGGAGGACACGCCGACGGTGACACGGCCTGTCCAGGACCGGATGCGGGAGGCGGGGAACGTTCACCGTCACTGGGGGGGCAGGCCCTTTTGCATAAGGGCTGCCACGAAGACCTCAGATCATGGTAAGCAACCGTGCTCCCTGTCATGTCTTCCGCTGCAGCTGCATCTGCAGAACCCAGTGTGCCCCCTACTACTGTAAGTATGGAGGGGAATGGTCCCTCGGACATAGGTCTCATCAGATGATTTATGGCTCTCTGGTCTGTGTTTTCTAGGAGGACAAGGCCACCAAGAAAACTGACAAAAAATGAAAAGTCAGAGAAGCCTGAGAAGTCAGAAAAAGCTGACAAGTCCGATAAGCCTGATAGACCTGACAGAATGGAAAAAACTAAAAAATGTCCTATCTGTATAAAGAAGCTCCCTGCAGTATGGGATAAAAAGCTTTGCCAGCAATGTACGGACCAGATTATTAGGGCCGAACAACCGTCCCTGATAGACGAGTTGCGGTCCATGATGAAACAGGAGATTAGGGCCTCTCTGGCCTCCCTTCCTGCTCCTGGCCCTGCTCCTGGCCCTGCTCCTGGACCCTCTCCTCCAAAAAAGAGGAGACTCCAGTCGACCCCATCTGATCAGGACGACGCTGATTCCACCTCTGAGGGTCCTGATGAAGGATTTCCCTCTGGGGGGTCTGACCAGTCCTGTCTGTTTCTCTCAGAAGAGTTGGGGGATCTTATTGGGGCAGTTCGGAGCACTATGGGATTAGAGGAAGTGCAGTCTCTTCCCTCAATCCAGGACGAAATGTTTGCTGGCCTGAAGTCAGTCAAACAGTTAGGATTCCCAGTTCATGCCACTGTTTTGGATATTGTCTCTCAGGAATGGGAATTTCCTGAGAGGCGGGTACGGAGTGACCTTAGACGCCGGTTTCCTCTGGAACCTTCTGGATTACATTGGGAGGTCCCAAGAGTAGACGTTCAGGTGGCTAGGGTAGCTAGGCAAACGGCTCTTCCCTTTGAAGATACTTCCCAACTGAAGGATCAGATGGATAGGAAGGTAGAGGGCCTGATGAAGCGGTCCTGGGAGGCATCGTCTTCTTCTATTCAAGCTAACATTGCCTCCACCTGTGTATCCAGGTCCCTAATTAGGTGGTTAGACCAGTTGGAGGCTCATATTTCCCAGGGGACCCCTAGGGAGGAATTACTGGAATCCCTTCCCTTGCTTAGGAAGGCTACCTGTTTTCTGGCAGATACCTCGGTGGAATCTGTCCGCCTGGCGGCCAGGACCTCGGTTCTTTCTAACTCTGCCCGACGTGCCCTCTGGCTTAATGCCTGGAGCGGAGACTCCACCTCCAAAATGAGGCTTTGCTCCCTTCCGTTTAAAGGGGATTTAGTGTTTGGGCCTGCCCTGGATGATATCCTGGACAAGGCGACCGATCGTAAGGCCTTGCCCGATCCTAGACCTAACAGGAAGCGATCCTTTCGTCCCTCGGTGCCTCAGGCCTCCCAGCCCAGAGGGAAAGGGAAGGCAGGCAGGTGGAGCTATCCCAATGGTAGAGGGAGAAACATCCTCATCCCTCCCCATCAGCAACGTCCTCAGCAGGACAAACAGTGACTCGGCCCGGGTGGGGGGACGACTCTCAGCGTTTCTTCCCCTGTGGCAGTCCATAACCACTTGCCAATGGGTTCTGAAGATCATCTCGGAAGGTCTCCTCATAGAATTCCTCTCCCCCCCTCGTCCGGGTCTCCGAGTCACTGCTCTGGCGTCGCAGGTTTCACAGGCTCTGTTGTACGCAAAGATTATAGAGCTAGTGCACTCGGGGGTCGTTTCCCCAGTCCCGAGTCAGGAAGAAGGGGTAGGACACTACTCCCGCCTCTTCCTTGTCAAGAAGCCGTCCGGCGACGTCCGAATAATTATCAATTTAAAACGTCTAAACCGTCAGGTCAGGTACCTGCGGTTCAAGATGGAGTCAGTAAAATCAGCTATTCCCCTGATAGGTCTACACCACCAGATGGCCTCTATAGATCTGAAAGACGCCTACTTCCATGTACCCGTCCATCTGGGGCACAGGCAATACCTCAGGTTTGCGGTGCTACACGGGGAGGAAGTACTTCATTTCCAATTCAATGTACTTCCCTTCGGGATCTCCTCGGCTCCAAGGATCTTTTCCAAGATCATGGCAGAGGTGGTCGCCTTCATAAGATTGCAGGGTATCTGTCTGGTTCCATATTTGGACGACTTTCTTCTCATGGCTCCATCTGCTCCAACCCTCCGGAGCCATGTGGAAAGGTCTTTGGGAATCCTTCGGTCCCTGGGATGGATTCCCAATCTCAACAAATCACAGTTAACCCCCTCCTCCACTCGGCAGTTTCTCGGAGTGCTGCTGGACTCCGACAGACAGGCATCTTTTCTCCCAGAGGGCCACAGGGTAACTCTGTTAGCCAAAATATCAAAGCTTCACAGACAGGCTCGCCCGACGCTTCGAGCGGCTATGTCAGCTCTGGGTTCCATGACGTCCTGCATTCCCTCAGTCAGGTGGGCTCAGGCCCATTCTCGGTGTCTCCAGGATCATATCCTGGCACATTGGGACAGACTCCCGTCATCCCTGAACAGACGGTTTCGCCTCTCGGGGTCCGTCTCCTCATCCCTTCTCTGGTGGCTGCGTCCCGCCAACCTGCAGGTGGGGGTTGCCTGGACTCAGAAACCCCTGGTTACACTGACCACAGATGCCAGCCTACGAGGATGGGGGGCAATGGTGGCAAATTCCCCATTTCAAGGGGTCTGGAGTCCTTACGTCAGCTCCCAATCCTCCAACTACAGGGAGCTCAGGGCAGTCAGGGAAGCCCTCCTTGCGGCTCAGGACCTCGTCCGGGACTCTCACGTCCTGGTGTATTCAGACAATGTCACAACAGTGGCACATCTCCGCCATCAGGGCAGTACACGCTCAGGCGCCCTGAAGTCAGTATCCTCCCGAATCTTTCAATGGGCAGAACAATCTCTGCTCTCCCTTTCTGCGGTCCATCTGAAGGGCTCCCTAAATCTTCAGGCGGATTTCCTGAGTCGTCGGGATGTTCATCCAGGGGAATGGAGCCTGGATCAGGCGGTGTTCTGCTCTCTAGTGGCAAGGTGGGGTGCACCAGAGGTGGACCTCTTTGCCTCGGCAGGGAATCGCAAGGTCGCAACATATTTCTCCCTGAACCCACGGGACGAGGCGTTAGGGGTAGACGCTTTCTGCCACAGATGGTCCTTTCGCCTCGCTTACGCGTTCCCCCCTCTTCCTCTTCTCGCACGGGCCCTGAGGAAGATCAGAGACGAGGGGGTCCCAACTATACTGGTAGCCCCTCTGTGGCCCCGGAGTAGTTGGTACAGCCTGGTCATGACGCTAGGAATCGACGGCCCAGTCCTCCTAGGTTCGGACCCCAGCTTACTGTCACAGGGTCCGATTTTCCATCCGGCTCCCCAGAAACTCAACTTGGCTGCCTGGCTTCTGAGGCCCGGGCACTGAAGGGCCAAGGGCTTTCTGACAAAGTTGTGGCTACCCTACAGAAAAACCGTAAACCTGTGACTAATAGTATTTACAACAAAATCTGGAAGAGATTTTCCTCCTGGTGTGGTTCTCGGCCTCCTGACCCACTTCGGCCTAATATTGCGCAGTTTCTGGACTTCCTCCAGAGTGGTTTAGACTTAGGTCTTAGGCCTAGCACCCTGAAAGTTCAGGTGTCCGCACTCAGTGCAGTCTTTGACACGGCTCTGGCAGATCATCGTTGGATCCGTCGGTTCTTTGTGTCCGCTAGTAGACTCTGTCCACGTCAGAGGGTCCTGACGCCTCGCTGGGATCTCAATGTGGTCCTTACCGGACTATCTCAGTCTCCGTTTGAACCTCTGTGCTCTTGTAACATTCGTTCCCTTTCTCACAAGACTGCTTTTCTTGTGGCTATTACATCTGCTCGCAGAGTCGGAGAACTTCAGGCTTTGTCTGTTAGGGAACCTTACCTGACCATCAGAGATGACAGCATTGTTTTTCAGCTGGACCCTTCCTTCCTTCCCAAGGTGGTTTCGGATTTTCACTGTTCGCAGTCCATCGTCCTGCCTTCCTTCTGTCAGAATCCTCGGACTCCGGGTGAGGAAGTGTTTCATTCTTTGGATGTCCGTCGGATAGTGTTGCACTACCTGGAGGTTACTGCTTCTTGGCGCCTTGATTCTAACCTGTTCATCCAGCCCTTTGGCCGCAATAAGGGCAAGAAGGTGGCTAAGAGTACCGTCGCCAACTGGATTGTGCGGGCAATTAGAGATGCATACCTCGCTCAGCATCTCTCTCCACCTACTGGATTCACGGCGCACTCCACCAGGGCTACCTCTGTCTCCTGGGCTGAACGGGCAGGGGCCTCCCCTGAGCAGATCTGCAAGGCGGCTACGTGGTCTTCGCTCCATACTTTCACGAAGCATTATCGTCTGGATCTGGATTCCAACAGGGATTTGGCCTTTGGCAGGAAGGTCCTGCAGGCTGTGGTCCCCCTCTAGGTATCAATTCTTTGGTATTCCTCCTATGCTGTCGTGGAAGGGACTAGAGAAATAAGAATTATTCTTACCGATAATTCGGTTTCTAGGACCTTCCACGACAGCAGGTAATTCCCTCCCCTTGTATTCATATATTCCTGAATGTGTGGTACTTCTCATATGCTATGGATTCTTTGTAAGACACTCGCTGTGGGAGGTGGGAGGGTCCTTTTAAACCTCTTGAACTTCCTGTCCCAATTAGGGCGTGGAGAGACAACCTCCTATGCTGTCGTGGAAGGTCCTAGAAACCGAATTATCGGTAAGAATAATTCTTATTTTTCATGCAGGACAATGCTCCATCACATGCATCCAACTACTTCACAGCGTGGCTGGCCAGTAAAGGTCTAAAAGATGAAAAAATAATGACATGGCCCCCTTGTTCACCTGATTTGAACCCCATAGAGAACCTTTGGTCCCTCATAAAATGTGAGATCTACAGGGAGGGAAAACGGTAAACCTCTCAGAACAGTGTCTGGGAGGCTGTGGTGGCTGCAGCACGCAATGTTGATCGTAAACAGATCAAGCAACTGACAGAATGTATGGATGGTAGGCTGTTGAGTGTCATCATAAAGAAAGGTGCCTATATTGGTCACTAATTTTTTGTTTTTTTGTTTTGTTTTTGCATGTCAAAAATGTTTATTTCTAAATTTTGTGCAGTTATATTGGTTTACCTGGTGCCTGCTCTCTCTCGCGCCTGCACTCTCACCCCCGCTCTCTGTTTCTCTCTCTGTCTCTTTCTCTCTCTCTTTCTCATTATTCTGGCATTTGGTAAATATAAATAATTTTGGATTGTAATTGACCTAAAACGGGAAAAGTTTATTCTGATTTCACGTCAGATAGCGAGAAAAACTTGCAGATGTGTCTTTTTAGATAGTGTATATAAACTTCTGGTTTCAACTGTACATTACTGATGTTTGTGATAAATTTACTGTAGTAAAATGGTAACATCACTACTTCTATTATGTAGCTGAAGTGCAGCAGAGATTCATCTCAACTAAAAGCCTAGATTCTTTGATCAGGAATAGAACAGACATTAATAGGACATTTCCTAACTTTCCCAAATTTTTATGAAAAAATATTCATCATATACTGCATTGAACTACTGTACCCAATTTATTATATATTTTTGGAGTTGGTCCATTTTAGACCGACTCCAACTTCACCAAAATGGACACCGACTCTGATTCCATAGTCCTGCAATATACTTGGGTCCTCATACAGAGCTGCCAGAGAATTTTATTTTCTAATAGCAGTATTTCTTTCCATTTCATTGAAGCAGCAATGCCATCTGCAATTAAACTTCCTCTTTGGGACAGGCAAAACGGCAAGTTCTTCCACTCCTTTATGAAAATGTCGTGAGTTAAATCCTCGGCTTATAATTTTTTTTTTAGTCCCTGTAAATGGATGATGAAGCAATTCTTTCAGTGCAGCCACCTATGTCCATTGACCTTCATTTCGTGTTACCTGAGGGTTAACCATGTCTACATGAAAGATTTTCAGCTCAAGCAATCGCTCAATCATTAAATAAGTGCTACCCCACTGAGTGGCTTGATTGAAAATTGCCCCTTTCCCAGCACATCTCTTCAAGATGGAATCAATTTTAGTGGTTCTGGCTGCAATAACCAATTTCTCCATCGTTTCATTGGGGGACACAGGACCATGGGGACACAGGACCATGGGTTATGCTGCTGTCACTAGGAGGCTGACACTAAGTAAACAGAAAAAGTTAGCTCCTCCTCAGCAGCATACACCCTGAGCCGGAGGCGGACTCAATCAGTTTTTAGCTTAGTGTCGTAGGAGGCTGATGTGGGCCGTCTCGGCCTCCCTCAGCCATTTGTTTTTTGCGCCTTTTTTCCCTATTTTCGGCGCCGCTCATCGCTCTCATACCTGTCTTCTTGTTTTCTGCAGGTATTTTATTCATCATTCTCCGCAGCCCTGTGGGTACCACTCCCCAGGGTCGCAGGGGTTTCAGACTTTGGGCCCTCTCCCCCGTCCATCCCCATGGTACCACTCCTGGGGGTGTTCGTGTGGGCAGGTTGTCGTGGGCACCCCTGATTCGCCCTGCGGTATCACCCCAAAGGGCGTACAGGGGACATACAGCAGGGATGGGACCTCAGCAGCGCGTCTGAAATCTGATGGGGCCCGCATCGCTGCCTTCTCCTGAGGGGGGGCTCCTTCCCCCATCATGATGCCCACTTCCCTGCCTCAGCACGCTGCTCCCCCGGAGCAAGCAGTCTCCCTGGACGGGGGCACGGCACACAGGCAGGGGCAGGGCGCCCTGCCTGCGCCGCATCCATTTCTGGACCAACGCCACCGAGATCAGGTAGGACCGACCTTCTCCTACCTTCTTCCCAGGCGGCTGCAAAATTGAGGCCCCGGTCTGGGCCTAGTCTGCGCCCCGGCCACATCTCAGCAGTCGGCGGCGCGCGCCGGCTCAAGCCCACAGCTCTCTCTGGGCGCTCCGGTCATCGCCGCTGCCCCACCACTGTTTGCAGGTAGGACCGCCGGTCTCTACCTCCCCGCGAGCCGGCAGCCCCAAAATTTAGGCCCCGGCTCGGGCCTTGTCTCCAGTGTCCCAGGCCCGCCCTCCACTACAGTACGATTGGTCGCCGGCCGTCCGTCTCCGCCCTCCGCTCTGCCCCAGGCATCACAGGGGGGGCGGTGGCTGTGTGTTTTCCCGCTCTCCAGACTTCATCTTATCAAAAAAAAAAAAAAAAAAAAAAAGAAGTAGAAAAGAAATAGAACTCCCGGTGTGCGGCTTGCTGAGGCTGCAGCAACCGGTTATAACAGTTAAAACAAGCCTTCAAAAGAGCCACAATCATATGAGGATTGTGTTTTTATAGTGTTTCAGGTGCATGTGTGTATGTGTATGTATATATATGTATATATATATATAGGTGTGTATATATATATATATATATATGTATGTGTATATATATGTATATGGGTATATATATGTAGATTGATTTGTACAGGCACTATAGATACAGACTTATAGAAGGGAACGGTGTTTTTTTTTCACTGCCAAGATATATTCCCAGAATAATACCTCAATTGTGAATTCACCCAAATCTTTCAGATTTAGTAATCACAGCCACCGCAGCCCCTGACACAGCAGGTCCCGGCATCCCGCCCCGGCCGGCTGGTTAGCGCCCCGGGCTCAAACCATAAATCCCCTCGCTGATGTCTTCGGATTGGTGCGCATACGCTGCGTCCCTGGCTGACGCTCTGTCATACCTACACAGGACTGGCGCAATCCCCTCGGGGAGTTTTCACCTTCATCCCCAGGTCCAGACGGCTGCTCCTCCGTAGCCTTTCGACCTCTCAGGTGATGGCCCAAGCGTACCGCCTCTGCTGGATTCCAAGTGGGCGCATGATGTTCGGCACCTGAGAATAACCTGGTAGAAACTGTGAGTCAAGCCATAAAGGTGCGAACAGCCCCTTTTTTCTTTCCGGGCACGCACAGGGGGAGGTGAGTCCCGTACCAGGGGCCCCCTTTTTTCCCCCGCTCAACGCGGACCCGCTAGGTCTCATCTTCTGCAGGCCCCCAGGTTTTTCACCTTAATTCCCAGGTCCAGTCTGCCTCTCCTCCGGTAGCCTTTCGACCTCTCGGGTGATGGCCCAGGCGTTCCACCTCTGCTGGACTCCAAGCAGGAGGACCCGGATGTTTGGCGCATAACGATTAGCCTGGTTGAAATGATGAATCAAGCCTTAAAGGTACGGTCAGCCCTTTTCTCTCAGTGCACTCGCCGGGGGAGGTGAGTCCCGTACCATGGACTTTATCCACTACTCGAAGCGGACCCGCCAGGTCTCGCCTTCGGCGCCTCCCCCTGGTTTTTCCTTCATTCCCAGGTACAAGCTACCGCTCCACCGGAAGCCTTCCGACATCTCTGGTGATGACCCAGGCGTACCACCTCTGCTGGATTCCGAGCAGGCGCCCGATATTCAGCGCAGGGCGAATAGACTGGAGGAAATGGTGAGTCAGACCATAAGCGCACAGATAGTCCTCTTCTCCTCTCTGAGCACACAGGTTTCCTTGAGGACTTTTCCGGCAATCCCGTGATGTAGTCAGTGGACATCCAGTAGTTCGCTGATGTGCTGCATCATCACAGACAACAACCAGACACGACGTTTACCAGCGGTAAGTCTTGTATTGTCATTATCCCTTCTCCAAAGGGGCTCCGGAGAAAAGGGGCATGCCCCCCTGTGATCGGCCCGCCAGGGTTCCGCCTGGCTTGTCATCCCTAAGGTGACGTCTCTCAGGGACTCCACGGACACCGTTCCATCTCTGTCCAGCGGACTATGTTCCATCTCTGCCGATTCAGGACTGGTTGACATCTTTGGTAAGTACCTTATCATCACAGCCCTGGCGTCTGCCAGCTGCACGGCCTGAGCCTATAGCAGCAGTGTGACCACCCGTCGAGACCTCTGACTCAGGATCGGAAACGCGGAGGCGGCATCTAGGGAGTCGCTGTCTTCCCTTACGCCCTTAGGTGGCCGTCCCGTCGGAGATAGGCTAATCCAGTGGATCCCCTAGGCTACGTGAGGGTGGAATACTCCTTCCCCTAGGCTACGTGAAGGAAGAGCACAGCTCTTCCCAGCATCGGCCCAGACGCTCGGGATCGTCGCCTCACCGCTCGATCCCAGTCTGTCGAGCCGCAAACGTCAGGGCGCCGCTATCTCTCAGCAGTCCCTCCGCCTTGCATCGCTGCGGACCATTCCAGCTTTGTTTAAGAAGCGCTTGCAGGGATCAGGACGGCTGTCCCTGCACAGCCTACTCGACAGGGCCGCTAAGTTCACTCCACCCAGAAACGACCTGGTGGTTTAGACTTCCCCTTAGTCTTGGGGTTTAGACAGTCACTGTTACTCCTCCGCTACTAGGGTAGCTGAGCTACCGCTGGGAGTCCTATCAGGCCCCGGCCCGGTAGATCATTCCTTTAGGCACGGTATTCGAGCCCGTCCGAGGGAAGTTACTCTTCACGCAGGAGTAGTTTTCTTTCCCGCACCGAGTCGGGTTCGGTATGCGAGTCCTTGGCTGTTGGTGGAGGTGATACCAGCGGTACACTTACCAATTTTTCATCTTTGGCCTTCCACGGGATCCCACTGAAGAACGAAGACAGGTAGCTTCTGTTTGCCCTGGGAACCCGCCAACCACTTCCTAGTGGACCAGTCTTCATAACCGTCCCTCGGGAGGGTCCTCTCTCCTTCTTCTCTGGAGGATAGTATCTACCGTCACCAGTCTCCTGTGCTAGGGTACGCTATCCCACCATCCCACAACACGGTCCCGAGGGTCACCACTAGAGGTTGCCCCCCCCTTTTTCAACATTCCGGAAGCCAGAGCCATCCGGTTAGCTGGTTACGATTTTCTTCACTGGGACGAGGTTACCCGGTCAGGTTCCAGTCGAACCATGCCACAGCGGTGGCGTGCATCTTACACCGGGGAAGCGCAAGGAGTGTCATGTCAAGGGAAGACGTTAAGAGGATCTTGCTCTGGGCCGGATCTCGTCGCTCTCTAATCTCGGCAGTACAAATCCCTACCATGGACGTTTGGACGGCCGTTTTTTCCCGGCAGGAAGGGCCTCGCCTAGGCAAAAGGCTTTTCAACAGGGTCGTCACCAGCCAGATCTACGACGAAGGGAAACCTACAGTCGTGGTCCTATGGACCTCCCGATCCAACTTTAAGTCAACGGGGCATCAAGGGTGTCCTCCTTCTCTGCACTAGGTGTCGACGCCCCCACCCGTCCGGGAGGCCAGTTCATTCTCTTGGGCATCTTCCCTCGGCTTCCCATGATCTCGAGGGTTCTCAAGTTGGACCAAGGCAGAGGGTGGCTCTGGAGTGGCCCAGGCGACCATAGTTAACAAAACTCACTCAACTCCTCGCAGATACTCCGTGGCGCCTTCCAGACCGTCCAGTTCTTCTGAGTCGGGGCCCTCTCTTCCACGAGGTCTCAAAGGTCCTAGGTTTGCGGCCTTAATAGCGGATCCCGGGTACTTGCTTGCACAGGCCGGTTGGCAAGAAGGATGCAAACAATGATGGAGACCGGGAAGATGGTTTATTACCACACGTGAAGAGCTCCTCCGGGATGTGAGGAGCGCATCTTCTCTTCTCTTCTCTCTCTCTCTCCCTCCCTCCCTTCCGGCACTGCTACCATGCTTGCAGTCAGATCTGGATGCGGTTTTTTCTAGCGCGTCCCGCTAGGGGCCGAGTGTCGACGCGGTCATTTCAATTTCAGAGACTTATCACTTCTTGTCACACGATCAGGTTTTTCACGCAGAGAAGCGTCCGTCTGGCTCGGCGGCATCACCGTCCACTAGACACGCGGGACCTGGCTCCCGGTTTGGACCTTGCCGAGTGCTTTCTACTCCCACCTGTTTGGATAGGTGGGCTCCTCGTGGCCGTCTCTTCTGCAAGGGGCATCAGGGCGGACAGCCCTCTCTTGCTGCTTTTTCCCCCCTTTTTCCGGGTCATCCAGCAGGACAAGGGGGGTGCTCCGGCCACAACTCCCCCTTTTCGATCCAAGGCAACTGCCTTCCTTCCAGATAAGGGGATTGAGTTTCGAAATCGGTCCTAGTCTCTTCTCTCAGCCTAAAAAGGGGGCCTAGTTTGTTCCTGAGCTGGCTCGTGCCCTCAGTCGTTTATGTCTTCAGGACCGGACTTTCGGTTTACGCCGGCAGTCAGTTCCTCTTTTCACTCGCTCCCCGGAGTCGCATGCCAGCGCCCAGGTCCAAGATTGCCACATGGATTCATTCCGTGATGGTGTGAAGCCTATTGCATAGTGGACGGACCTCTACCGCATTCTACGGTCCAAGGGAAGCCTCTTGGAGGATTGGACTTCAGACGTTGGTCGACCATGTCCACCGGGCCTCCACCTGGTCTACTCGGCATACCTTTACTAGTTCCTATCAGGTTCACACACATGCTTTGGCAGAGGCCAGTCTTGCCGTTATCTTTGCGGGCGGCAGAAGCACACCTGTACCAAGGTAGGTCTTTGTAGGTCTGGGTCAAGCCCGACAGGAGGAAGCGGTTTCCTACCGATCTCCGGTGATGGTTCTCTTCCCACCCAGGGACTGCTTTTGGACATCCCATGGTCCTGTGTCCCCCAATGAAACGATGGAGAAAGATAGATTTTTGTGTACTCACCGTAAAATCTCTTTCTCTGAGTCTTCATTGGGGGACACAGCACCCACCCTGTTTGTGTTTTTTGGTGGCATATTACCTGCCTGTTGCCTCAGTGGCCATATTCCCTGCCACTGGTCGCATGAATAATTGGTTATAGTTTTTACCTAGTTTGATCTAGAGTTGTTTGGTTCTCCTCCTACTGCTTGTGCACTAAACTGATTGAGTCCGCCTCCGGCTCAGGGTGTATGCTGCTGAGGAGGAGCTAACTTTTTCTGTTTACTTAGTGTCAGCCTCCTAGTGACAGCAGCATAACCCATGGTCCTGTGTCCCCATGGTCCTGTGTCCCCCAATGAAGACTCAGAGAAAGAGATTTTACGGTGAGTACACAAAAATCTATCTTTCCTCTTGCAGACGATCTCTTATTGCCAGCTGCAGCGTGTGCACAACACAGCGCATGTGATAAATAGAGAAATGTGAAGCAGCTTCAACAAGATAATCTTATTCTAAAGGATTGCTTTGCTATTTATTTAAAGTTTAGACTTGCTTTAAGAAGTACTTACCTTAATCCTACTTTCCTGTTCACTCTAGAGTCTCTAGCAGTTCTGAGATGAATGCGGCATTCTTTGTTTTTACCGTTATTTGTAGAGGAGGACCTTATGTACATAAAGTGCAGCACAGATTCATCCTAACTGAAAGCCTAGATCCTTTCATCAGGAATAGAAGACATTTATTGGACATTTCATAACTTTCCCAAATTGTTATGAAAAATATATTCTTTACACACTGCATTGAACCGCTGTTCCCAATTTATTATATATTTTCGGAGACGGTCCATTTCATACCGACTCCACCAAAATGGATTCTGACTCCACAGCTCTAGACACAACACTTCAAGTCGTATCTTTTTGTGGTCTTGTGTTGCTGTGACTGGAAAACTGCAATCTTGACGTTTTGATTTTATTTCGCTTTCCCGATGTGGTTATTAATTTTATATTTTGACAGATCAGACTTTTATGGACTTGGACATAGCACTTTTTGTTTCTTTTTTTTAATGGGTGTAAAAAGGAGTTGCTACCATTTTTTTCTTTTTATTGGTAATACTTCTACCCTGTTGCTGTGAGGTGGTGCAGGGACCGGTCCGCCCGCAGACTGAGCACAGTAAATGCCGCTGTCAGTAACATCAGGCAGATGAAGGCTGTATAACACAGACTCTACCTGCGGGGAATGCTGGTGTGGGCTTATCTGAGCCTGCTTAGCATGAGCACCCTACATGTACAGGGTCAGTTATTTTATGCAGAATCGGCGGGGTTAAATCTGGGGTGATATTCGCAGCATGAAATGGCGCTGTAAATTTAAAATCCGCAGAACCGGTCAGTTTAGACTGGATGTCATTCTGCAAAAGTGTACGAAGTACATTTCACACATAGGAAAAGCACCCTAGTCCTACATGCTCGCTAGGCAGAATTGTGTTGTGGATTTACTGTGGATCCTGCCCAAAGTATGAAAGCCACTGCCATCTCTGCCAGCCTCTCATTTCAGCCTTCATTGCAAATATAGGATTATATGGGTCATTTACAGTGCTTTGAAAATGTATTCATATCCTGTGAGCTTTTCCACATTTTTCCATGTTACACCCACAAATTGAAAGGGAACCTGTCAGCAGATTTGGGGCCTATAATCTGCGGCCACCACCACTGGGCTCTTGTATACAGCAGTCTAACATGCTGTATGTATATAAGAGCCCAGGCTCCTGTGTAGAATGTAAAAATTACTTTATAATACTTACCTAAACGGTCGCTGTGGTGGAGTTGGGTCTCCATTCTCTGGTGCTGGTGCCTCCTCTTTCGGCCATCTTCGTTTTCTTTCTGAAGCCTGTGTGCATGACACGTCCTACGTCATACACACTCGCCGGTCCCGCGCAGGCGCACTACAATACTTTGATCTGCCCTGCTCAGGCGAGTGTGGATGACATAGGACGCGTCATGCACCACGGCTTCAGAAGAAGGATGATAAAGATGGCCGAAAGAGGAGGCGCCGGTACTGGAGAACAGCGCCACCCATCTGACCCCTCTGCACCGCACCGCTCGTTAGGTAAGTATTATAAGGTGTTTTTATGTTCTACACAGCGGCATGAACTCTTATATATAGCATTCTAACATGATGTATATAAGAGCCCACTGTTGGTGGCTGCAGCTTAAATACCCAAAATCTGGTGACAGGTTCCCTTTAACAAGGTTAAAATGATGATTATGATGATGAGACTCAAGTGGTACCTCGGGATCTGACTGCTGTTCCAAATTATATTGTCATGTGTGCACGCGAGAGAGAATGATAACAGACACTATATCGGTTATGGACCTTCTCCATGACGGGCGCTGACCAACTGGTCTTTATTGTTTGAAAGTTTCTATAGCTCTTGAGAAGTGAAGGGTGTAGACAAAATACAGTCCAATCAAGTATCGCAGGCTGGACTCAGGACATATAGAAATTAGCATAATCTCTTCTGGATTGGTCAGTCTAAGCTTTAGGAATTCATTTGTTCATCATCTTCTTTGGAAGTTGTCCAGAATGTGGCAGCCATCTTCAAAATTTTATGTGCTGGTATATACTGTTAATGAAAATCACTAAATATGCAATATACATATATACGTGTTAGTAAGGAACAAAAGCATTCATAAATATGTGTGTTAGTTTACATCTACTAAACTATATACCTGAGTCTATGAAATGGCTAAATTAAGTATTTTTGGTTACTTAATTCTTATCCTCAACAAGTCAATACTTTGCAGAGCCACCTTTTCACTGCAATTACTGCTGCAAGTCTTTTGGTGTGTGTCTCTTCCAGCTTTCCACAGCTAGAGGCTGAGATTTTTTTTACATACCTATCACAGTGACCACTTTAGGCACCAACCTATGAGAAATTAACACGAGGCTGTGATTTTTACCCACTCTCCTTTGCAAAGTTTCTCAGTGAGATTGGATGGAGTGAGTCTGTGAACAGCAATTTTCAAGCCTTACCACTAGAGATGAGCCACCCCCCTGGCGTTCGAGTTCGGTTCGTCGAACGGAAGCCGCGTTCAACGAACCACTCGAACCCCATTGAAAACAATGGGAGACAAACACATAAAACACATAAACACCTTCAAAGGTGTCCAAAAGGTGGCAAACAACTCCCAAGACACCACGAACACATGGGAAAGTGACAAGGACATATACTCATGCGAAAACAAAAGAGCTGGACGAATAAAATGAGGAGGAGACTCCGATATCGGAGTATCTGCAAGTGAACATCGATGCCATTACTGTGCAACTTGAGCCTTGCTCATTTTGGGCTTCCAATCTGGATAAATTGCCAGAACTTGCCACTGACACCTTGGGGATCTTCTCGTGTCCCGCAGCCAGCGTTCTCTCGGAACGTGTCTTCAGTGCTGCTGGGTGTGAGCTGACAGATAAGCGCACGTGTCTGTCCAGTGAAAATGTGGACAGACTAACGTTCATCAAGATGACCAAGTCATGGATCACAGAGGATTTTACTACCCTTGTGTCATCCAGGGGATGCGAAAGGCTGGTGTATTTTTGAGAGTGCTTTTTAAAATTGCAACTGGGGGACAACTGATGCCAGTGAAGTGTGTGTGTGTGTGTGTGTGTGTGTGTGTGTGTGTGTGTGTGTGTGTGTGCGTGGCCCAATTTTTGGAAACGAGGGAGACTGTGGTTGGAGTCCCCTTGCTTTTGAAAAATGACCCAGGATGAGTAAGTCATGGATCCGCAAGGACTTTTCTACCCCTGTGTCATCCAGGGGAGGCGAAAGGCTGGTGTATTTTTGAGACTGCTTCATGCAAAGCATCTTTTTAAAATTGCAACTGGGGGACAACTGATGCCAGTGAAGTGGTTTGTGTGTGTGTGTATGTGTGTGTGGCCCAATTTTTGGAATCGAGGGAGACTGTGGTTGGAGTCCCCTTGCTGTGTTTTACATGATTTTAGAAGGGCATGACATGCCTAAGAGGTTGAGTTTCAGTATCTGCAAGCTGTTGGCTACAGAAATGCTGCCTTTCCACCCTTTTTACACAGAGGATTTTCAAGACCTTATGCCCATCGTAGTGCCCCAAGAGCCGATGCCCAGTCGCCACTCCTCCAATAAAGGCGTGCCCGCGCTACACCAGCATGTCGCACACAACATCACCGCTTCCTTGAGAAACTCTGTGTGTGACAGGGTGCATTTCACCACAGATACTTGGACCGGTAAGCATGGACAGTGGCGTTACAGGTCGCTGACTGGGTAACTATGGTGGGAGACGGAGAAGGGTCTGTTGTACAAGTCTTGCCGTCCCCACAAGTTGTGTGTCAATCCTTCCTCTGTATGTAGAAGCTCCTATACTGCTTCTGCCTCCTCAACCTCGTCTGAGTCCTCAACCTCCGCTCAAAACCTGTCTGGTAAGGCCACCCGCGTTGTAACTGTGCACAAGGAATACCGCACACCTCCTTACTATGCTTAAGCAAGCATTGTTGACCTTAGGGAGATCAACATATCCACTGCGGAGATACCATCACGTGTTTCTCAACGCAGTGATTCTAGAGCAACGCCCCCTGGGAAGTATGCAAATAAAGCCGCGGAGACACCATCACGTGTTTCTCAACGCTGCCAGGAAACTAGCCAGGTCTTTCACTGGTAAGGAACAACCACGGGAAGGGCAGTCTCCAGTCAAGGAGACCACCTATACCAAACATGGTATCCATCCACAGACAGCCGTTTCGGGGTATTTGCCCCTCATCAGTGTGGAGTAGGAATCTGGCTAGTGGGGGCAATGCCTAGTAAAAGACTACTTAAGCAAGCATTGTTGACCTTAGGGAGATCAACATATCCACTGCAAAGACACCATCACGTGTTTCTCAACGCAGTGATTCTAGAGCAACGCCCCCTGAGAAGTTTGCATACACGCTGCTGGAGTGGTCTCAGATCAAGTACCTATGCACCCTTCTGCACAGTTTACAAATGGCGACGAAGATGTTAAGCGCTGACGATGCCATTATCATTATGACAATTACGTTCATCTACATGCTGGAGCACACTCTAAACATTATTCAGAGTCAGGTGCTGGGACAAGAGGAATGGGAGGAAGTACAGGAGGAGTCATGCGGAAGGGATAACAAGATCTACAAGGTCCACACGTTGAGCAGCACCAAGGCGGCAGGCATGGGACGGTGGGGGAGAGGGATTAACAAGGGCGCATAGTATCAGCCAAACTGTTGAGGAAGGTGCAGGAGCCCAGGAAGAAATGGAGGACGAACTGGCGATGGGCATGGAAGACTCAGTAGATGAGGGAGAGCTTTATCACATTTCTGTTGTGCGAGGTTGGGGGGAGAGGGCAGAGGAAGGAAGCATGATTCTCACCTCTCCGCCACCAACACAGCAAGGACTTGGTCCTCCTGGATGCGCAAGACACATGAGCGCCTTCTTGCTGCACTACCTACAACATGACCCTCGGATTTTCCGAATTCGAAGGAATGCTGACTACTGGGTGGCCACACTCTTAGATCCCTGGTACAAGACAAAATTTTGAAAAATAAGTCCTGCCATACAAAGGGACCCACGTATGCAGGAGTATCAGCAGAAGCTGGTACACAATCATAGATCGGCTTTTCCGATGAGTGAATCTCAACACTTTGTCATGGCTAGGAGGAAATGGTCTTTCACTTGTCCACATTTGAGGGACCGAGGGGTGGATGCTGTGCTGAGACGGCGTTGAGTAGGGTGTCCCTGCAGGGTTGCAAATTTGGTCATATACAAAATGAGTGGAAAAAGGCAATATGCTGGTGGAAAGGGGAACAGGTGTGTTGTAAAGGGGAAAAAAGTTTGTGTCCGTGGGTTTGGTGGTTAAGCAACTGTAACACCTGCTGAAGAAACACCATCTGTTACGGGGGAAAGGCAGATTTGGATAAGGTGGTATATATCCCAATCGCCACCGTACTCCCAGATGGAAAAGGAGATGCTTTCAACCCGAAGGTTAGGCGGAGGATACTGAGCTAGGTGGCTCTGAAACAAATAGTAGCCTGAACTGAGTTAGACGACAATCGGATTTGGAGACTGGGAACCCTGTTAGCGTCACAGGGTCCACACACCCACCCAGCCCAGGAACTCCCTGTTAACAACACAGGGGCCATTGGGTACTCTGTCCATGTGCGTAGAGGGCACACCTGTGGACAGCAGGCGCAGCAGCCCAGTTAATGCCACTGTGCTGCAGTAGCAGGACTGGTAGGACAGGAGCTGGTCGTAACCGTTCTGCGTTACCAAGGGTGGTGGCATCCTGCACCGACGCCCTATCCCTGCTTACCTCTAGCCTAAAGCCGCAATGGGTTCAACACATGGAGGTGTGCTCTGTCTGAGCATAATAGAAGACTGCGCACCTCCTTGTTGTCTCCAGCACCTTTTCTAACCTGGTTCTGCCCCAACCCAGGGCGGACCACAATGCACCTCCATGAGCCAAAAGCAGAGTGCCACGTCATCAGTGACATAACCAGCGGCCTATCCGGTAGCGCCACTTCAATATCCCAAATATTCCATTCCTCTGTGGCGTCAACCCAATCGCACTTGCTTCCAAACAGCTCACAAGTTTCCACCAGCCCTGCTGAGTATGGGGTAACAGAGATGGTTGAGTCGGCAGAGCTGTTCAGTCACACAATAGCCTGGGAATTAGAGGTCTGCTCCAAAGCTGCATATAACTGAATAGGATAACTGAAGTGAGCACTAATAATAAATATATATATATATATATATATATATATATATATATATATATATATATATATATATATATATTAGAGTGCAAGCCAAAAAATACATACTATATAAGAATAAGGCTGCACATCAAACTTAGATAATGGTATAATGCCTCAAGCATATGGAAAAATATTGGAATATACAATGAAAAATGCTACTTGCTAATTTGAACATGTGAATAATGAATTGCATACCTGCCATGAATATTAGGAAAAGAGAGATATTTAGCAATCGCATTGATCAATGTAACTGAGCCCCAAGACCTCGTCAAGGTATATCTCTATATTGGGGTCCCTAGCTCTGTGACCCTAACTGTGTGTCATCTCAGGACTTTCTTATATAGGAGATGGAAAAAACATAGCAGTTTTTAATTGCAATGAGATGACACACAGTTAGGGTCACAGAGCTAGGGACCCCAATATAGAGATATACCTTGACGAGGTCTTGGGGCTCAGTTACATTGATCAATGCGATTGCTAAATATCTCCTTTTTCCTAATATTCATGGCAGGTATGCAATTAGGATAGCAGCGATCAAAAAATGACCTGGAATACTCAAGAGCGAGTAGCGATCTCGCCGCAGGGGTCTGATAGTTATGTGTCACACACAGCGACGTCGCTGTTGAGGTCGTTGCTACGTCACAGAAAATGGCGACTTAGCAGCGATGTCGTCGTCGTCGCTGTGTGTGACACCACCATTACAATAGCAAGAACCTGTACTACCAGTTTTTAGATAAATGCAGGCATTCTTTCTTTGTTTTACCCTTATCTGTAAAGGAGGAGCTTCATTACTTATCATATGCATAAAATGCAGCACAGATTCATCTCAACTATAAAAGCTTAGATCCTTTGATCAGGAATAGAACAGACATTTATAGGACATTTCATAACTTTCCCAAATTCTTATGATAAAATATTTAGCACATACTTAAACTACTGTACCTAATTTATTATATATTTTAGGAATCAGTAGATTCATTTTATACCAACTCCAACAAATTGAGCTCCAACTCCCAACTCCACAGCCCTGGTGCAAAGCAAACCGTAAAACCTAGTGATTTAAATAACAAGCACCTTAGTAAAGCACATGTGATTAATATGAAGGCTGAACACACTAGATAAAAATTATTAAAGCCACAAAAAATTGTATTCAACTAAATTTGAGTATTAGAGTAAAATGTGATTCATTGATGTAAGTGGCAAAAATATAAAATGTGTTGAAAGGTGTATTAACAAGGGGGAGACACGAGGGCGACAAAATCGAGCAGGAAACTGATTCGCTTAACTAGATAGTAAAAATGGATTAATGCTGATTTCACACATCAGTTTTTTGGCATCAGGCACAATCTGGCAAAAAACGGATTAAACTGATTCGGCGCCGGATCCATTTTATTCCCCTTAGACTTCTATTAACGCTGGATTGTGCCAGATGGCCTTGCGTTGCATGTGGCGTCCGCCGGATTTGACGAAAAATTGTCCGGCGGTCGGAAAGGACACGCAGCATGCAGCTTTTTTTGGCTGCAGCAAAAAAAACGGACTACACCGAATCTGACGTCATACGGCATGTTGTATAAGGGAAACCTATGGGCGCTGGATTCGGCGTCATCCGGCATATGCCGAAAACCAACGATGAATCCGTTTTTTGTTTCTGGGCATGCCCAGACATTGTATAAATAGTCTCCCTCTCTTTCGATGTGTCGGTTGGTCCGTCGGTCTCTCCCTCCTTTATACTCACCGATCATGGGCGCGGCGCTGCACGACTGTCACACTGCTCGGCCGGCTTCTCCTGCTTTTGAAAATGCCGGCCTCTCATTATTCCATCTAGTATTCACTGCTTCCCTGCCCACCGGCGCCTATGATTGGTTGCAGTCAGACGAACCCCCACGCTGAGTGACAGCGGTCTCACTGCAACCAATCACAGCCGCCGGTGGGCGGGTCTATATAGTGCAGTAAAATAAAAAGACGTGCGGTCCCCCCAATTTTGGTACCTCGCCAAGATAAAGCCTCACAGCTGGGGAATGGTGTTCTCAGGATGGGGAACCCCACGTTATGGGGAACCCCCCAGCCTAGAAATATCAGCCAGCAGCCGCCCGGAATTGACGCATCCATTAGATGCGACAGTCCCGGGACTCTACCCGGCTCATCCCAAATTGCCCTGGTGTGGTGGCAGTCGGGGTAATAAGGAATCAATGGCAGCCCATAGCTGCCACTAAGTCCTAGGTTAATCATGGTAGGCGTCTGAGACACCCCCCATGATTAACCTATAGTGAAAGTAAATAAACACACCGAAAAATCCTTTATTTGAAATAAAAGACAAAAAAACCCCTCTTTCACCACTTTATTAATCCCCAAATACCCCTCCAGGTCCGGTGTAATCCACACGAGGTCCCATGACGCTTTCAGCTCTGCTACTTCGGAAGCTGAGAGGAGCGGCCGTAGAACATGACCGCTCACTGTGAGCTCCACAGAGCAACTGAAGTGAGTCGCGCTGTCAGCGGAGACGTCACTCAGGTAGTGCCGGTGTACATGGTGATGATGGGTGCGGTAGTGCCTGTGTGTGTGCGGTGATGATGGGTGCGGTAGTGCCTGTGTGTGTGCGGTGATGATGGGGGCAGTAGTGCCTGTGTGTGTGCGGTGATGATGGGGTCTGTAGTGCCGGTGTGTGCAGTGATGGTGGACGCGATAGTGCCTGCGTGTGTGCGGTGATGATGGGGGCGGCAGTGCCGGTGTGTGCAGTGATGATGGGGGAGGCAGTGACTGTGTGTGCGGTGATGATGGGGGAGGTAGTGCCTGCGTGTGTGCGGTGATGATGGGGGCGGTAGTGCCAGTGTCTGCAGTGATGATGGGGGGCGGTAGTACCAGTGTGTGCTGTGATGAATGGGGTCACTCTCTCGCTCTCTTGGCATGAAAAAGAAAAAAAAAATCCATTTTTTGCTGGATCTGTCGCATCCGTTTTTACACAATTTGCGACTGATCCGTTGCATCAGACACAAACCGGATTGTGCCTGATGGCAAAAAACGGATGTGTGAAACCAGCCTAAGGGGCTACATGCACACGCTGCAGTTTTGTTGTCACAAAAAAACACCTTTGAGACATCAAAACTGCACCTTGTCTCAGAGAGCCTGGAAATGTAAAAAAAATAATTGCTTGTAAAGATTCTGCGTTTTTGGTGCATTTTTGGATGCGTTTTTGGTGTTTGCTTTTTTTTAATTCTGAATTTGATACATTTTTTTGTGAAAATTATAGTGATGGGCGGACCGGACTGCGAAAAATAAATAATTTAAATAAATAATTTAAAAAAACGACATACAGTATTCCCCCCCCCCCCATCCCCCAGTTTTGATAACCAGCAAAGATAAAGCCAGACAGCTGGGGGATGGTATTCTCAGGCTGAGGAGACCCACAGTTATTGGGAGCCCCCAGCCTAAAATTAGCAGCCTGCATCCGCCCAGGATTGTCACATCCATTAGATGCGACAACCCCAGCACTTTACTCGGCTCTTACCAGTTGCCCTGGTGGGGTGGCAATCGGGGTAATTAAGGCGTTAATAGCAGCCCACAGCTGCCACTAATCCCTAAATTAGTAATGGGAGGTGTTCAAATTGTCTCTCTAGGAAAGTAGACAAACTCTAGTGCAGCTCCACCTATTGAAAGTGGCGATCCTAAAAGTCAAAAGTGGATTTTTAACAATCCTTTGCATATGACTTAGGGGTACTTTGCACACTAAGACATCGCAAGCCGATGATGCGATGCCAAGTGCGATAGTACCCGCCCCCGTCGCAGCAGCGATATCATTGTGATAGCTGCCGTAGCGAATATTATCGCTACGGCTGCTTCACATGCACTCCCCTGTCGTGCGACGTCGCTCTGGCCGGCGAACCGCCTCCTTATTAAGGGGGCGGGGCGTGCGGCGTCACTGCGACGTCACATGGCAGGCAGCCAATAGGAGCGGAGGGGCGGAGATGAGCGGGACGTGAACATCCAGCCCACCTCTTTCCTTCCGCATAGCCGACGGGAGCCGCGGTGACGCAGGTAGATGTTCCTCGCTCCTGCGACTTCACACACAGCGATGTGTGCTGCCGCAGGAACAAGGAACAACATCTGCCCATCGCGTCAGCATAATTATGGAATTCGCCGACGCTACACTGATGATACGATTATGACGCTTTTGCGCTCGTTAATCGTATCATCTAGGATTTACATACTACGATGTCGAGAGCGACGCAGGAAGTGCGTCACTTTCGACATGACCCCACCGACATCGCACCTGCGATGTCGTAGTGTGCAAAGTACCCCTTAGGATTTATGCCAAATCAGAATCCCAATTTGCAGACACGGTGTTTCGGGGTGCTTGCCCCTCGTCAGTGCAAAGTATGGGGTGTCTGATCTGGCTCATGAAAAAGCTATGTGGGGACCACGGGGGAACACAATTCTCCTTAAGGAGACTTTGCAAGCCAGTCTGGCTGCCAGTAAGGGGACTTATAGCTACAATGCCCCTCTGGGAAATATTCAAATTGTCTCTCCAGGAAAGGAGACAAACTCTAGCGCAGCGCCACCTATTGGAAGTAGCGATCCTAAAAGTCAAAAGTGGTGGTCATTGACCTTTTCTTGTGCCTGTGCATTACAGTACTTTTCTCTGCCCTCAGCAGGGCAGATTAAAGTTCACCTGCAAAGTACCGTAATGCCGGCCTGGTCTGGATAGGAGAACGGAGATCGCAGCACAGAGGAGGCGCTGGACCAGAGAGCAGTGACACCCATCGCACCGGACCGCCCCCCCTAGGTGAGTAGAACAAACGTGTCTTTTATGTTATACAGCGTGACCAGGGCTCTTATATATGCACTGGGGAATGTTGAATATAAGAACTTACTGGTGGCGCCCGCAGTTTATAGACGCCAAATCTACTGACAGGTTCCCTTTAATTTATGCTGAGAATATCAGTACAAAGGATGTAATGTGGGTGCACCATTTTTGCAGCATTAATCCTGGATTTTGCTGTGGCAGAAATGTACGTGTGAACATGATGTAAAGGGATGTCTGGTTTTATGCCACCATTTTCTAATTTGCTATTATGACATTCTCTCATTTCTGGGTGCAATGAAGAATATTTGCTGCACTAGTCACAAGTGCTCGGGACTACAGGAACCAATGAGCGTGCCATGATATGTGCTTCTGAACTTGCCTTCATTCCTATGGGGCTAGGGTGGACCACTTGGCAATTTCCAAAGTCTTAAAGAGACAGATACTCCCATCTTAGCTTGAATGGCTGCCATGAAAAAACCTTTAGTCATGTGTTACTTATGATACAGAATTCATATTTAATTTTCTTAAGATGTCTTTTTTTCCCAACAGAACTTGAATGTACAGTGAATAATATATAACAGAATAACAGTAAGTGCCTGCATTTACATATTTATTTTTCCGTTAAAAGCGCACTTAAAGGGGGTTTTCCACCTTCTCCTTATTGTACCAGTGGAATTTTTCTTTTCTTAAATGGATGACTCCAAAAAAACCCCCAATGATCCTTGTAGAGAAAAATGTGCTCTTTCTAATGATATCAGAATTAATATATTTTAGGGGTACCCTTTTTGGGAAATTTGACCTAAAAATAGGTAAAATTCGTTTTTTAAGTTTTTCATCATATGTGGGTGTGAATATTTCCACAAATACATATGCTTTGACCGTGATATTGCAGCAATGCAAAGTCATGAAGATGTTTGTTGTACAGGGTAAAGCACCAGTTCCTATTGGTTTTTGGTCTTGAGTTATATATGGGCACAGTTTGGCATAAATTTTATGCGAGGCGTTTTACAAGCTACTTTGACACAAAATTGCGGCCGAAATATTGTTTTGTCATAGCCGGTAATAATGTTATCGCGTTTAGCAGCAAAAGTTGAGCTAGTACGCCAAATTTCAGCATCATAGCCAGTATAGAACTCTAATGGCTATGTGCCAAAGTTTGCAAAATCCTCTTAGCTGAAGCCGCAGGCTTGGTGGACCCTCCAGTGAAAGGTCAACAGTGCCCAATGTATTTGAGATCTGGCCCTAAAAATTTACAGAACCTCATTTCAAACATACATGTACATCCTTATAAATTTTCAGCAAAATCGGAGAACGTCGAGTGGGGACCACTGGTCCACTTGACACGGAATGACCCTATAATAGGACCTGTATCTGACCCTATAAACCCATACTTATATGTATTCCCCTGATCAGTTTTTGTATTATATGATACTCTGGTCTTACACTGCCCTCAGGTGGTAGACATGCATATTGCAGGGTTATATGTGCATGCTATGTTGCCATGGCAGACTGCGGCCTACTGAAGGACCCGCTTTGTTACTCCCATGAAGTCAGCCATAGGCAGTAATCATTTATTTACTGAATTACCATAGTATGGCAGTACTGTATATAGAATTAAGCTAATTAAACTAATTGGAAAAATGGTATTTTCTCTGACCCATACTGTGTTTTCTTCCATATAAGTGGACTACAGAAAAGAGGAGATGTGGAACGATGGTAGATATGACTATGACCGGTTACCAAGGCATAGGCTCCCACCTCGCGAGGGTCCTCCAGACGTAAGTGCTTCACATTTGCTGATCTGGAGATATTTTGCTTCAAAATGATCTGTCACCGATGCAAAAGTCTCCAGTTTTTACTCTTATTTTACTTCCACGGCTCCACAGTGTATTCTGCTTTTATTTTTATAAATCTGCCATATAGTTCCAGAGATATGGGCCTTTCTATCTGGTGCTACTTATATGGTGTTTTCCAAGAGGGCGTTGATCACAGGTTAATAATACAGAGCTGCCTACAGCCACCCATAGAAAATCCTGTGAGATACACCCACTTTGTAAAGACCATAACAAGGAGCACTGAATAAGAAGGCCCATATCTATAGAACAGTTTGGCGGATTTATAAAAAAACAAAACAAAACTAGAATACTCCTGTGGAGCAAAAACAGCAAAAACTGGTCACTTTTCACCTGGGGACAAGTCTTCTTTAAAGAAAATCCAGCGTTATCTTCTACTACCATTTTAGCAGGATTCTGCCTGATGTATTGTACGACAGCACTCCTAAGCCGCATTGCAGAATATTGTATGGATCTATCGGCATGTCATGATCTGGGTACCACCATGTACACCGTGTATGTGTGGCATGTAGCGTCACATCTGTCATTCCCTCAGTTACAGGGTTTTCCCATATACAAAGTTCACTTTAAAGTTCCTTTTAATCAATGGATTTTTGGAATAATAATAATTTCCAAATTGGATGGGTTTAAAAAAAAATGGTCCTGTGCGGAGATAATCTATAACATGTGCCTGCTATGTACTGTGTAATGGAATGGCCGTGTCTGACCGTACAGGGACATGGTCTGATCATACTACAACTTCTGGGTAGGGGGGGAAACAAAAGACTGAATACAGACATTATAGCACATGATCATAGTTGTTTCTTTTTGTGAGGTAAAACATTTCCCTGCCTGTTTTTAAAAATGTTTTACCTCAAAGAAAGAATAATTTGCGATCTCATGCTGTATTTGCGATCCCATGCTGTATTATCTGTATACTCCTTGCTTCGTCCCCTGCCCAGCAGCTGTGGTATGATCAGACCATGTCCCTGTACGGTCAGACACATCCATTACACAGTACATAGCAGGGACACACATATAAGATTATCTCAGCACAGTAACATTTTTTTTTTAAACACATCCAATTGTGGAAATTCTTAATATTGCAAGATGTATTGATTAAAATTAACTTTAACATGAATTTTGTTCGTGGGAAATCCCTTTAACCCCAGTGTTCCCCCAACGCCAGTCCTCAGGAGCCACAAACAGTGCATGTTTTCAGGATTTCCTTAGCATTGCCCAGGTGTTGGGTCTTGAACACATCACAGGTGCGGAGAAGAGAGGGCGTGAGCATTTTCTCCCCAATCTCCTCTCCGGCCTGTCTCTGCGTACATCACGCTGCACTCAAATTACATGAGTGCATTGCAGTGTTTCACACGCTCCCATAGACTTGTGTGGGGGTGCATGAGCTGAGACTCACTGCTGAACGCAGCATGCTGCGATCCATTCCGCATGCTGCTTTGCGTGAGAAAGCAATCGCAGACAGACTCTGCCCCATAGTTTTGCACTGGTGCGAGTGCAAGCCGATGTTGTATCTGATCGCACTCGCACATGAAAATTGCAAGTGGAACAGTACCCTTAGTCTAATGTTGGAGCCACCTGCTGATATTAACAGCTTCAGCTGACTATTGTATATGTGACCTAAAGCCAACTAGTTGTTTAGAGAGGTGTGGATCGGGCTTGTCTCATTTTAGACTGCCTTTCACTTTGTTCTACCAGAGGTGAGCCGCCAGGAGAGATGTCCCCTGGCAGCTTTCTCACAGAGCACACAGGATCGCTCCATAATGTGTATGGGGGCTTTAGATTTTAAGTGCCTTCTTTGTAGAGATGGCAGGATGCATTATAGCTCCTTGGATGAAAAGGTAATGAGTGGAATTTTGTAGGGAATCTTCACATACCGTGTTTTTCCAAAAATAAGACACTGTCTTATATTTTTTTTGCCCCCCCCCCCAAAAAAAAGCACTAGGGCTTATTTTTGGAGGAGGTCTTATTCTTGGAGAAACACGGTTGGGGGTAAGTTTACCCCCCAAAAAAGCAGACCCCCCCCCCCCCCCCCACTTCCCAGGAGACATACTCACCAGACCAGGACGTCTGCGTGGTTCCCAGGTCCTCCTGTGATCTCCGGTCGGTGCTGCTCGCCGTCCTACCCTGCTGCTAGCTGACACACACACAGAATTTCCCAGACACACACACACACACACACACACACACACACAGCAGATCACCGATATACACAGCAGATCACACACAGCAGATCGCAGGCACACACAGCCGATCACAGATACATCCGATCGCAGGCACACACAGCCGATCACAGATACACACATCCTATCACAGGCACACACAGCCGATCACAGACACACACAGCCGATCACAGACACACACAGCCGATCACAGACACACACAGCCGATCACAGACACACACAGCCGATCACAGACACACACAGCCGATCACAGATACACACATCCGATCACAGGCACACACATCCGATCACAGGCACACACATCCGATCACAGGCACACAGCCGATCACAGGCACACACAGCCGATCACAGATACACACATCCGATCACAGGCACACACAGCCGATCACAGATACACACATCCTATCACAGGCACACACAGACGATCAGACACACACATCCTATCGCAGGCACACGCAGCCGATCACAGATACACACATCCGATCACAGGCACACACATCCGATCACAGACACACACAGCCGATCGCAGATACACACATCCGAACGCAGACACACACAGCCGATCGCAGAAAAACACAGCTGATCGCAGACACACACACAGCCGATTGCAGACACACACACACACACACAAATCACATCACTTACGGCAGCAGGGAATGAGAGCAAGTCACGTGTCCGACCGCAGGTCCTGTTCGTCGCGCTGCACCGCACTGCCTCTCAGGATTCTCCCAGCGAGAAGAGATCGGTGTCGCTGGATGAGGTGAGTGTGTATGCGATCCCATATGTGTGCGATCCGATGTTTGTGTGTGTGTGTGTGTGTGTGTGTGTGTGTGTGTGTGTGATTTGATGTTTGCCTGTGATCCTATGTTTGTGTGTGCGATCAGATTATGTGTGCGATCTGACTGCGTGTGCGATCCGATGTTTGTGTGTGAGATCTGGTGTGTGTGTGTGAGATCTGATTTTGTGTGTGTGTGTGTGTGTGCGATCACTGCAGGTCCTGCTGCTCGGCGTCTGGTGACTGTGATTGCAGGGTGCCGCTGTCAATAATGAAGTGTCCTGCAGTATCTGTAACTTTTTTAGTTGCACGGACACTTCATTATTGATCCGGGAGTAGGGCTTATTTTCGGGGTAGGGCTTATATTTAAGCCTTTCTTCGAAAATGCTGAAAATCCCTGCTAGGGCTTATTTTTGGGGGAGGTCTTATTTTTGGAAAAACACGGTAGTTGTACACTACTGGTGGGTTATCTCCCATGAGAAGGAAAGGATCAGGCTTGGTGAAAGCCACCTGCCAGAAGCTTCTTTCCTCTGACATCCGGCAGACGTGGATGGAAGAGTGGGAGTCAGGAGACCGCTCTGTACATTACATGGTTGTCTGGTTTTATCAAAACCAGCTGGTTACCTACATCATACTGCCTTATGCCTCGTCCAGACCTTCATGATTTTCACATGCACAAAAAACTGCGTTTCTTCAGTGTTCTTTTTTACCATCATTGATTCATCAGTGATTTTCATCTGTGAAAAAAAATAATCATCCGTGATTTTAATCATGGACTGCACACTGGGGTCATCCAGGTGCTGTCTGTGATTTTCACAGACCCATAAACTTGTTTGGGTAATTTTGGTCCCTGGCTCAGATAAAAAACAGACATGTCTCCAGCCGCATGGTTTTGTTACCGTTAGCATTGAGCTCTTTTGACACCGGGTATATGTGTACGTCGCGTCATAGATGCTCACTGCCCATGATCTGAAGTCGTCCGCACTCCGGTCATGCTCATTACTCCTCTCTGAAGCCGGGACACGTACACACAGCTTCTGAGTAGTGCGCGTGACCAGAAGTGTGGACGACTTCAGATCGGGACGACATGGGCAGTGATCGTCTTTGAAGCCAGGTACACATACACCTGGTGTCAGAGACGCTCAGTTCTAACGGTTACAAAGCTGCGCACATATGCGCGTTGCCATAATACTGGGCATTGTAAAGCATGTTAACACATCCACATGCTAAGTGGGCCCACTAGTGTGGGAACTAACGCCCCTGTATCTAGTCGCTGGCCTCATTAGCATATCATAAAGGATCTTTAGAAATACTTTTTCTAACGATATGTTTATGTATGCTACTAGATACAGGGACAGTTTGGCACGGATTAGCAATATGGACCCAGAACTGCTCGTGATTCTTGGTGCATATTACACTTGACAGGTTCCCTTTAAATTGGGTCTGACACACGTCTTTCACTTTCCTACAGTGCAAAAATAATTGTGGATTTCACTTTCCTTTTTATACTTCTCTTAACTTTTTATATAGGGGGATTATCACAGAGTGGTAAATGTGGTCCGGAGGCCAGATGATGAAGGCTATCATCGTTACGAAGATTACAATGAACCAGAGTATAGAGAGTATGATGAGACCCATCCATATGAAAGACGAAGTGGGCCATATAGGGGGGTATGTGTTTGGTTTTTTTTTTTGTAATTGACTGTATACATTCTATCTGATCGGGGAAATATTTATGCTCTTTTATTTTATTCATCTTACTATAGGAAGACCCAGCATATAGATGGGGAAGAGGAGAGCCACCCATGAATCGGCACGTAGAGTACAGGTAACTTTCTTTTCCCTAGTGCAAGTGCTCTATACTTTACCCACTAGAATGATTTCCTCTAGGTACAGGTAAAATATATCTTTGTACCGCGTTAGCCAGTAGAGATAAAAAATTGTTTAAAAGAACTGAAGTTCTCAGTGGTTGATACCTTTTAATGGCTAACTGAAAAGATGGTAATAATAGCAAGCTTTCCAGACTACTCAGGTCTCTTCTTCAGGCTCAATATAACACAAAATCTGAAAAGTCACATATTTGTTGTGTATAAATATGTGACTCTTCAGATTTTGTGTTATACTGAGCCTGATGAAGAGACCTGGGTAGTCTGGAAAGCTTGCTATTTATTACCATCTTTTCAGTTAGCCATTAAAAGGTATCAACCACTGAGGACTCTCAGTTCTTCCTCTAGATAGACATCCTGTCCAGCTTTTTTCTAGGGCAGTCTCTGACTGTATAGATGAATAAATAATACAAAATAGATTAAATGTCATATCTGGAGCTTCAGGAAATTTGTAAGGATAAAAACAAAAAGGTCTGTGAAAGCACCACACCTCCATACCGAAATACAAAGGTTCACGTCTGGTGTGTGCTCCAGGTGGAGGCATCAGCCTGGATTATGTGGTGTTCTAGTGACCTCTAGTGGACAATACTGGGACTCATAAGTTGTATGATTTGTGCTAACAAGTCCGTGAAATTGCAGCAAATATTTCTTCAGCGCTCTATTGGGAGACCCAGACGATTGGGGTATAGCTACTGCCCTCTGGAGGCCACACAAAGCACTACATTAAAAGTGCAAGGCCCCTCCCCCTCTGGCTATACCCCCCCGTGGTATCACGGGTTCTCCAGTTTTAGCTTTGTGTGCGAAGGAGGTCAGACATTCCATGCATAGCTCCACAGATTTTAGTCAGCAGCAGCTGCTGACTGTTTCGGATGGAAGAAAAGAGGACACATATAGTGTCCCCAGCATGCTCCCTTCTCACCCCTGGATGGTGTTGTAAGGTTGAGGTACCTATTGCTGGTACAGGGCTGGAGCCTGACATGCTGTTTTCCTTCCACATCCCCTGGTAGGGCTCTGTGGAAGTGGGATCCTGCCGGCCTCTCAGCTCTGATGCCGGGCTCCATCCACAGACCCATTAGAACCTGATGGATTCGGAGCAGGAGTACGATCAGGGACAGGGCCCTGCATCTTACAGGTACTCTGTGTCCCCGGCAGGCACAGACACACTCCGGGCTGGCTGGGTGTTGTAGTGCGCCGGGGACCGCAACGTGGAGTTGGTGTCCCTACAGATTACTGGGGGATTGTTTGTTTGGGAACGCAGCGCCGACCCCCTCTGGACCGGGCGGCGCTGCTGTGACTTGTGGTGCGCCGGGGATCCGCCGTCCGCGCTTTTACGGCGGCGGCGGTTATAACTTTAGTCCCCGGCTTTTTGGGCCTAGGACGCCGGCTGCTCCGTTTCGTTCCCGCCCCCACCCTGTCATTCAGGGTAGGGGAGAGACGCTGTTCGCAAGCAGCGACGAGGGCTGGAGCCTGATTTACATGCTCCAGCCCTCACACTAGGCACAGAGGGAAGCTGGCTTCCCGCTCTTGGCCAGGAACGCCCAGGGCCCGCCCCCCTTCCTCTCTCGAGACGCCGGCAGCCATTACATGCATGCCTGGCTGGAGGAAGGACGCAAGGCTCTGGGAGACCTGGACTAGGGGCTATCTGGCGACCACACACCCGCTTTTTAAGCGGGCGGTAAGCGATTTTTCTGTGCTGGTCCCTCTAGTGCCTCACTGTGTGTCAGTGTACTGGGTACATATATATATAGATATTGTATTTCTTGCACTGTGAGGTGCGCTTCTGGCTGCATATCCCAGATCGCTCTGTGGAAGCAGCAACATGTCATCCTCAAAACGCAAGGCAGCCAAGGCAAAAAGGGCTGTGTATACTGCGTGTGCTGCATGTGGGGCTAATCTACCAGCAGGCTCTGATGACCCCCATTGTGTGCAATGCTCCGACCCGGTGCTGCTTCGCCAGCCGGAGTCAGGAGAGGTAGCGACCCAGGCTGAGACGCTTGTAAGTTCTGCCCCGGTGACAGGGACGGACTTTGCAGTTTTTGCAGATAATATGTCTGTATCTATGGCAAAAATCCTTGAGACCTTGCAATCTATGCATGGGGCTCAGTCTCTGGGCACGGCGAGGCCTCTGTCCTCAGGTCCCCCTTACTTGGAATGTATCCAGCCCACAGGGGGGTCCCCGGCTTCACAGGCCGAGGATTATGACTCAGATGATGGCCCCAGCCACCCTAAGCGAGCTCGCTGGGAAAGACCCTCGACGTCATCACACTGCTCAGGGTCTCAGCGCAATCAGTCTCCCTGTGATGTGTCTGATGAGAGTGATCAGGAATCCACTCCTGGAACCCCTCTCAACCTGGATACCCCGGATGGGGATGCCATGGTAGACGACCTTATCTCAGCCATAAATAGGCTGTTGGATATTTCTCCCCCAGCCCCTTCAGCAGAAGAGGCGGCTGCGGAGCAGGAAAAGTTTCGTTTCCTTTATCCTAAGCGTAAATTGAGTGCTTTGTTAGATCACTCTGACTTCAGAGAATCAATCCAGAAGCACGACGCTCACCCAGAAAGGCGTTTCTCTAAACGATCTAAAGATACGCGTTTCCCTTTCCCCCCTGAGGTGGTCAAGCGCTGGACACAGTGTCCAAAGGTAGACCCCCCGATTTCCAAACTTGCAGCTAGATCCATAGTTGCAGTGGAGGATGGCGCTTCACTTAAAGATGCCAATGACAGACAGATGGACCTTTGGTTAAAATCTGTCTATGAAGCTATAGGCGCGTCGTTTGCTCCGGCATTCGCAGCCGTATGGGCACTCCAGGCTATTTCAGCTGGCTTAGCAAAAGTGGATGCTATCATGCATCCAGCAGTGCCGCAAGTGGCGCACCTTACCACGCAGATGTCGGCGTTTGCGTCTTACGCTATCAATGCGGTCCTAGAATCTACCAGTCGCACCTCAATGGCGTCCGCCAATTCGGTAGTTTTGCGCAGAGCCTTGTGGTTAAAGGACTGGAAAGCAGATGCTGGTTCCAAAAAATGTTTAACCAGTTTGCCTTTGTCTAGAGAGAGACTGTTTGGCGAGCCATTGGCTGACATCATTAAGCAGTCCAAGGGTAAAGACTCCTCTTTACCACAACCCAGAACACCCAAACCTCAGCAGAAAAAGTGGCAGCAGAGGTTTCAGTCCTTTCGAGGTTCGGGCAAGACACCATTTACCTCGTCCAAAGGGACTCAGAGGACGCAAAGAAACTCAGATTCGTGGCGGACTCACGCACGCCCCAAGAAAGCAAATGGAGGTACCGCTTCCAAAGCGACTACCTCATGACTTCCAGCCCCCCCCCTCCGCATCGCCGGTCGGGGGCAGGCTCTCCCGCTTTTCCGGCATTTGGATGTCACAGGTCAAAGACCGGTGGGTGACGGACATTTTGTCTCGCGGGTACAGAATCGAGTTCAATTCTCGTCCTCCAGCTCGGTTCTTCAGAACCTCCCCACGTCCAGACCGAGCAGATGCTCTGCTGCAGGCGGTGGATTCCCTAAAAGCGGAAGGAGTGGTTATCCCAGTCCCTCCTCAGGAACAAGGGCAAGGGTTTTACTCCAATCTCTTTGTGGTTCCAAAAAAGGACGGCTCGTTCCGTCCTGTTCTGGACCTAAAACGGCTCAACAAACATGTGCACGCCAGGAGGTTCCGGATGGAAACCCTCCGCTCTGTCATTGCCTCAATGTCCAGAGGAGACTTCCTTGCCTCAATAGACATCAAAGATGCTTATCTCCACGTGCCAATTGCTACAGAACATCAACGTTTTCTACGTTTTGTGATAGGAGACGACCATTTTCAGTTCGTAGCTCTTCCATTTGGTCTGGCGACAGCCCCACGGGTCTTCACCAAGGTCATGGCGGCGGTGGTAGCAGTCTTGCACTCTCAGGGACACTCGGTGATTCCTTACCTAGACGACTTATTGGTCAAAGCTCCCTCTCAGGAGGCATGCCAACTCAGCCTGAATGCTACGCTGGAGACTCTACAGTCTTTCGGATGGATCATCAACTTTCCAAAGTCGATCCTATCACCGACTCAGTCACTAACGTATCTTGGCATGGAGTTTCATACTCTAGCAGCGATAGTGAAGCTTCCGCTGGACAAGCAGCGGTCACTACAGACAGGGGTGCAATCTCTCCTGCAGGGCCAGTTGCATCCCTTGCGGCGCCTCATGCATTTCCTAGGGAAGATGGTGGCAGCCATGGAAGCAGTTCCCTTTGCGCAGTTTCATCTGCGCCCACTTCAATGGGACATTCTCCGCCAATGGGACGGGAAGTCAACGTCCCTGGACAGGAAAGTCTCGCTTTCCCAGACGGCCAAAGACTCTCTACAATGGTGGCTCCTTCCCACATCATTGTCTCAGGGAAGATCCTTCCTGCCTCCATCCTGGGCAGTAGTCACGACAGATGCGAGTCTGTCAGGGTGGGGAGCAGTATTTCTCCACCACAGGGCTCAGGGGACGTGGACTCCGCAGGAGTCCACCCTTCAGATCAATGTTCTGGAGATCAGAGCAGTGTATCTTGCTCTACTGGCCTTCCAACAGTGGCTGGAAGGAAAGCAGATCCGAATCCAATCGGACAACTCCACAGCGGTGGCATACATCAACCACCAAGGAGGGACGCGCAGTCGGCAAGCCTTCCAAGAAGTCCGGCGCATTCTAATGTGGGTGGAGGACAGAGCATCCACCATATCCGCGGTTCACATCCCAGGCGTAGAAAACTGGGAAGCAGACTTCCTCAGTCGCCAGGGCATGGACGCGGGGGAATGGTCCCTTCACCCGGACGTGTTTCAGGAAATCTGTCGCCGCTGGGGAGTGCCGGACGTCGACCTAATGGCATCACGGCACAACAACAAGGTCCCGGCATTCATGGCGAGGTCGCGCGATCAAAGAGCTCTGGCGGCAGACGCCTTGGTTCAAGATTGGTCGCAGTTTCAGCTCCCATACGTGTTTCCGCCTCTGGCGCTCTTGCCCAGAGTGCTACGCAAGATCAGATCCGAGTGCAGCCGCGTCATACTCGTCGCTCCAGACTGGCCGAGGAGGTCGTGGTATCCGGATCTGTGGCATCTCACGATCGGTCGACCGTGGTCACTGCCAGACCGACCAGACTTACTGTCCCAAGGGCCGTTTTTCCATCAGAATTCTGCGGCCCTGAACCTGACTGTGTGGCCATTGAGTCCTGGATCCTAGCATCTGCTGGATTATCTCAGGGAGTCATTGCCACAATGAGACAAGCTAGAAAGTCGAATTCGGCTAAGATCTACCACAGAACGTGGAAGATTTTCTTGTCCTGGTGCTCTGCTCAGGGAGTGTCTCCCTGGCCATTTGCATTGCCCAAGTTTCTTTCCTTCCTGCAATCGGGGTTAGAAAAGGGCTTGTCGCTCAGCTCCCTTAAAGGGCAAGTTTCGGCACTATCCGTGTTTTTTCAGAAGCGTCTAGCACGTCTTCCTAAGGTGCGCACGTTCCTGCAGGGGGTCTGTCATATTGTGCCCCCGTACAAGCGACCGTTAGATCCATGGGATCTGAACAGGGTACTAGTTGCTCTCCAGAAGCCGCCCTTCGAGCCTCTGAAGGAAGTTTCCTTTTCTCGGCTGTCGCAGAAAGTGGCGTTTCTTGTTGCAATCACATCGCTTCGGCGAGTGTCTGAGCTGGCAGCTCTGTCATCTAAGGCTCCCTTCCTGGTGTTCCACCAGGACAAGGTTGTGCTGCGCCCCATTCCGGAGTTTCTCCCTAAGGTCGTATCCTCTTTTCATCTTAATCAGGATATTTCCTTGCCTTCTTTTTGCCCTCATCCGGTTCACCGGTATGAAAAGGCCTTACGTTTGCTAGATCTGGTGAGAGCACTCAGAATCTACATTTCCCGCACGGCGCCCATACGCCGTGCCGATGCACTTTTCGTCCTTGTCGCTGGTCCGCGCAAGGGGTTGCAGGCTTCTAAAGCCACCCTGGCTCGATGGATCAAAGAACCAATTCTAGAGGCCTACCGTTCTGCGGGGCTTCCGGTTCCTTCAGGGCTAAAAGCCCACTCAACCAGAGCCGTGGGTGCGTCCTGGGCATTACGTCACCAGGCTTCGGCTCAACAGGTGTGCCAGGCAGCTACCTGGTCCAGTCTGCACACTTTCACCAAGCATTATCAGGTGCATACCTATGCTTCGGCGGATGCCAGCTTAGGTAGAAGAGTCCTGCAGGCGGCAGTGACACCCCCGTAGGGGAGGGCTGTTTTGCAGCTCTAACATGAGGTATTTATTTACCCACCCAGGGACAGCTTTTGGACGTCCCAATCGTCTGGGTCTCCCAATAGAGCGCTGAAGAAGAAGGGAATTTTGTTACTTACCGTAAATTCCTTTTCTTCTAGCTCTTATTGGGAGACCCAGCACCCGCCCTGTTGTCCTTCGGGATGTTTTTTGTTGTTTGCGGGTACACATGTTGTTCATGTTGAACGGTTTTTCAGTTCTCCGATGTTATTCGGAGTTAATTTGTTTAAACCAGTTATTGGCTTCCTCCTTCTTGCTTTGGCACTAAAACTGGAGAACCCGTGATACCACGGGGGGGTATAGCCAGAGGGGGAGGGGCCTTGCACTTTTAATGTAGTGCTTTGTGTGGCCTCCAGAGGGCAGTAGCTATACCCCAATCGTCTGGGTCTCCCAATAAGAGCTAGAAGAAAAGGAATTTACGGTAAGTAACAAAATTCCCTTCTTCAATATCATGCACTACACATGATCTATTTTAAGGTTATCCACTTTTGGTGAATGTTTGATATCTTTGTATGTATTCTCACATAGTAAAAGCCATGGTGATTATCTAGGGGTATCGAAGTAATATAAAATTAATAAATATTATTTGTAATTGACGTGTTTAATCAGCTATGTGTGATTGTTAGTAGTTGTTTTCCAAACATGTTTTTGTTATCTCATATTTTTGGAAACATGTTCATCGTGGCTAGTAGGGTGACCTATTGTGTTGTATGGTTGCCTTGAATGCCAAGGTTTGTCATTTTGAGCTTACATTTTTTTCCTAAACATCAGACTTTCTACTTGCCAGCTCAATGCAGCTGGGTATTTTTTTTTTTTTTTCCTTACTGTCTCACCATTTTTGAGATACTGGCTTATCTGAACAGGGGCATGGTAGTTTAGATTTAGAGACTGGTATAAACTAAAGCCCCCGTCAGATTTAGCGACTTACCAACGATCCCGACAACGATACTTCCTGATAGGGATCGCAGGTAAGTCGCTGGGAGGTCGCTGGTGAGATGTCACACAGTCAGATCTTACCAGCGATGCAGGAACAATACAGGTCACAGTAGCGACCTATATAACGATCTCAGCAGTCACTGTGACCCTGTCACACAGTGTCAAACACAGCAATGCAGGACATCGCCTTTGAAGAAAATAAACCAGAACAGTGTGTAACGATCAGCGATTTTACAGCAGGGGCCAGGTCGCTGCTTAGTGTCACACATAACGAGATCACTGATGAGACCCCTATTACGTCACAAAACCTGTGACTCAGCAGCGATCTCGCTAGCGATCTCGTTATGTGAGAAGCACCCCTTAAAGGGGTATTCCCATCTCCAAGGTCCTATCTTTATATGTAGTAGGTGTAATAATAATATTAGCAAATACCTCCAATTAGAAATGTGGTATAGTTCTTCTGATTCACTATGTCACTTACTTAATGTGCAGGGCATTGCAGGACCTTAGGTATCCATGGTTATGACCACAAGCAAATGACTAACGAACTAAGACTATGTGCGCACAGTGCATTTTTCGTGGCGTTTTTGGGCTCAAAACTGCATGACTGTGCTTCCCCAGCAAAGTCTAAGTTTTCATTTTTGCTGTCCGCACACAACTTTTTTTTTTTTAAGCTGCGTTTTTTTAGCTTAAAAAAAAATGGACATATCAATTCTTTCCTGGCTTTTTCTGTGTTTTCCCCCCATGCAATGCATTGGAAAAACGCAGAAAAACTCCGTGATCAAAACGCAGCCAAAAACGCACCAAAACGCGGTAAAGCGTATATGCATGTTTACCGGGGTGTTTTTGCGCGTTTTTGTGCGTTTTTAGCGGCCAAAAACACAGCGTAAAAAAAAGGACTGTGCGCACATAGCCTAACTGTGACTATATGCATGGTCATAACCATGTATACCTAAGGTCCTGCAATGCCCTGAACATGAGGTAAGTGACATAATGAATCAGAAGAACTATACTGCATTTTTAATTGAAGGTATTTGCTGATATCATTATTATTACACCTTCTCCATATTGGGATAGGATCTTGGAGATGGGAATACCCTTTTAATTATATAGATGGCTGTCTGCCGAACAATGCTTCAGCCAATCAACTGACTGACTGCCATCTTGGCTTTCATTAGACCTCATTCAATCGTCCATGTGGCATGTCCATGTGGTATGCTTTTTTCTTCATAGATACCACACGTACCCATTATATCCTATGGTGCTATTCTTCTGTCCCTTTTTTATGGCATCATGGATGACAGGGGCTAATACAAGTTTATGGGTGGGTGGAAGACATGTAGAGCCATCTGTGTGCTGAACGTGTTTTACTTTGTATAGAAGCTTTGTAATGTATGTCGTGAAAGCACCACTCCTTTTATCTGTCAACTATTATCGGTGCTGCTCCTGTTTGTCTCCAACAGTTTGTGATCTGCCGGCAGTTTCATGGAGCACGGCGGAGGTCACTCTTCAATGCATCTCTATGAGCGCCTCGTTCTATCTCTCATAGAGATGCATTGGGAGCTTGTGACATCAATTCTCACTTTCAGACAGTCAGAAGTTGCAGCCACAAGATGGCGCTGCAGGACCGGAGTGACACTGATAACAGCTGAAAATGCCTGAGGGTGAGTAAAGAACAGGGGCTGGGATCTAAGAATAAAAGCACCACTCCAGCACTGGGAGAGAGAAAACACATGAGTGGTGCTTCATTACAAAATACCAATATATTTTATTTATATAGCACCAACACATTCCGCAGCACTTTACAATTTTAATGACCCATCCATGAATATCACTGATGACACTGGCACTATTGTTATATGTACAGTACATGTTTAAACACAGATGTGTGAATGAGACCTTAGACTGTACAATCGTATTCACTTCAGAATGAGTATGTAGAGGTTTCTGCCTCTAAAAGGAAATCGGAGCGTTTTCATTCACTGACTTCTAACAGATATCTTCAGGATGCTGAAGAACCAAAACACTAAAGGCCCCGTCACACACAGAGATAAATCTTTGGCAGATCTGTGGTTGCAGTGAAATCATGGACATATTGTTCCATTTGTACACAGCCACAAACCTGGCACTGATTGTCCACAATTTCACTGCAACCACAGATCTGCCAAAGATTTATCTCTGTGTGTGTGTGTGATAGGGCCTTAAGGAAGGCATTGAGCAATTTCCTCAGAAAACTGACCCAGAAAAGTTGTACATTTTTGGGCAAAATTTGGTGTATTTATTCCAGCTTCCCCAACTCTTGGTGGATTTATGCCAGCTTCTCCACCTTTTGGTGTATTTATACCAGCTTCCCCAACTTTGGTGTATTTATGCCAGCTTCCCCACCTTTTGGTGTATTTATTCCAGCTTCCCCAACTCTTGGTGGATTTATGCCAGCTTCTCCACCTTTTGTTGTATTTACACCAGCTTCCCCAACTGTGGTGTATTTATGCCAGCTTCCCCACCTTTGATGGATTTATGCCAGCTTCCCCACCTTTTGGTGGATTTATGCCAGCTTCCCCACCTTTTGGTGGATTTATGCCAGCTTCCCCACCTTTGGTGGATTTATGCCAGCTTCCCCACCTTTGGTGGATTTATGCCAGCTTCCCCACCTTTTCGTGGATTTATGCCAGCTTCTCCAACATTTGGTGTATTTATGCCAGCTGATTTATGCCAGCTTCCCCACCTTTTCGTGGATTATGCCAGCTTCTCCAACTTTTGGTGTATTTATGCCAGCTGATTTATGCCAGCTTCCCCAACTTTTGGTGTATTTATGCCAGCTTCCCCACCTTTGGTGTATTTATGCCAGCTTCCCCACCTTTTGATGGATTTACGCCAGCTTCCCCAACTTTGGTGTATTTATGCCAGCTTCCTTACCTTTGGTGTATTTATGCTAGCTTCCCCACCTTTTGGTGGATTTATTCCAGCTTCCCCACCTTTGGTGGATTTATTCCAGCTTCCCCACCTTTGGTGTATTTATGCCAGCTTCCCCACCTTTGATGGATTTATGCCAGCTTCCCCACCTTTTGGTGGATTTATGCCAGCTTCCCCACCTTTTGGTGGATTTATGCCAGCTTCCCCACCTTTGGTGGATTTATGCCAGCTTCCCCACCTTTTGGTGGATTTATGCCAGCTTCCCCACCTTTGGTGGATTTATGCCAGATTCCCCACCTTTGGTGGATTTATGCCAGCTTCCCCACCTTTGGTGGATTTATGCCAGCTTCCCCACCTTTTCGTGGATTTATGCCAGCTTCTCCAACATTTGGTGTATTTATGCCAGCTGATTTATGCCAGCTTCCCCACCTTTGGTGTATTTATGCCAGCTTCCCCACCTTTTGATGGATTTATGCCAGCTTCCCCAACTTTGGTGTATTTATGCCAGCTTCCCCACCTTTGGTGTATTTATGCCAGCTTCTCCAACTTTGGTGGATTTATGCCAGCTTCCCCACCTTTGGTGTATTTATGCCAGCTTCCACACCTTTGGTGTATTTATTCCAGCTTCCCCACCTTTTGGTGGATTTATGCCAGCTTCCCCACCTTTGGTGTATTTATGCCAGCTTCCCCACCTTTTGGTGGATTTATGCCAGCTTCCCCACCTTTGGTGGATTTATTCCAGCTTCCCCACCTTTGGTGTATTTATTCCAGCTTCCCCACCTTTGGTGTATTTATGCCAGCTTCCCCACCTTTGGTGTATTTATGCCAGCTTCCACACCTTTGGGGTATTTATTCCAGCTTCCCCACCTTTTGGTGGATTTATGCCAGCTTCTCCAACTGTTGGTGTATTTATGCCAGCTTCCCCACCTTTTGGTGGATTTATGCCACCTTCCCCACCTTTTGGTGGATTTATGCCAGCTTCCCCACCTTTGGTGTATTTATTCCAGCTTCCCCACCTTTGGTGTATTTATGCCAGCTTCCCCACCTTTGGTGTATTTATGCCAGCTTCCCCAACTTTGGTGGATTTATGCCAGCTTCCCCACCTTTTGGTGGATTTATTCCAGCTTCTCCAACTGTTGGTGTATTTATGCCAGCTGATTTATGCCAGCTTCCCCACCTTTTCGTGGATTATGCCAGCTTCTCCAACTTTTGGTGTATTTATGCCAGCTGATTTATGCCAGCTTCCCCAACTTTTGGTGTATTTATGCCAGCTTCCCCACCTTTGGTGTATTTATGCCAGCTTCCCCACCTTTTGGTGGATTTATGCCAGCTTCTCCAACTGTTGGTGTATTTATGCCAGCTTCCCCGCCTTTGGTGTATTTATGCCAGCTTCCCCACCTTTTGGTGGATTTATGCCAGCTTCCCCACCTTTTGGTGGATTTATGCCAGCTTCCCCACCTTTGGTGTATTTATTCCAGCTTCCCCACCTTTGGTGTATTTATGCCAGCTTCCCCACCTTTGGTGTATTTATGCCAGCTTCCCCAACTTTGGTGGATTTATGCCAGCTTCCCCACCTTTTGGTGGATTTATTCCAGCTTCTCCAACTGTTGGTGTATTTATGCCAGCTGATTTATGCCAGCTTCCCCACCTTTTCGTGGATTATGCCAGCTTCTCCAACTTTTGGTGTATTTATGCCAGCTGATTTATGCCAGCTTCCCCACCTTTGGTGTATTTATGCCAGCTTCCCCACCTTTGGTGTATTTATGCCAGCTTCCCCACCTTTTGGTGGATTTATGCCAGCTTCTCCAACTGTTGGTGTATTTATGCCAGCTTCCCCGCCTTTGGTGTATTTATGCCAGCTTCCCCACCTTTTGGTGGATTTATGCCAGCTTCCCCACCTTTTGGTGGATTTATGCCAGCTTCCCCACCTTTGGTGTATTTATTCCAGCTTCCCCACCTTTGGTGTATTTATGCCAGCTTCCCCACCTTTGGTGTATTTATGCCAGCTTCCCCAACTTTGGTGGATTTATGCCAGCTTCCCCACCTTTTGGTGGATTTATTCCAGCTTCTCCAACTGTTGGTGTATTTATGCCAGCTGATTTATGCCAGCTTCCCCACCTTTTCGTGGATTATGCCAGCTTCTCCAACTTTTGGTGTATTTATGCCAGCTGATTTATGCCAGCTTCCCCACCTTTGGTGTATTTATGCCAGCTTCCCCACCTTTGGTGTATTTATGCCAGCTTCCCCACCTTTGGTGTATTTATGCCAGCTTCCCCACCTTTTGATGGATTTATGCCAGCTTCCCCAACTTTGGTGTATTTATGCCAGCTTCCCCACCTTTGGTGTATTTATGCCAGCTTCCCCAACTTTGGTGGATTTATGCCAGCTTCCCCACCTTTGGTGTATTTATGCCAGCTTCCACACCTTTGGTGTATTTATTCCAGCTTCCCCACCTTTTGGTGGATTTATGCCAGCTTTCCCACCTTTTGGTGGATTTATGCCAGCTTCTCCAACTGTTGGTGTATTTATGCCAGCTTCCCCACCTTTGGTGTATTTATGCTAGCTTCCCCACCTTTTGGTGGATTTATTCCAGCTTCCCCACCTTTGATGGATTTATTCCATCTTCCCCACCTTTGGTGTATTTATTCCAGCTTCCCCACCTTTGGTGTATTTATGCCAGCTTCCCCACCTTTGGTGTATTTATGCCAGCTTCCCCACCTTTGATGGATTTATGCCAGCTTCCCCACCTTTGATGGATTTATGCCACCTTCCCCACCTTTTGGTGGATTTATGCCAGCTTCCCCACCTTTTGGTGGATTTATGCCAGCTTCCCCACCTTTGGTGGATTTATGCCAGCTTCCCCACCTTTGGTGGATTTATGCCAGCTTCCCCACCTTTGGTGGATTTATGCCAGCTTCCCCACCTTTTCGTGGATTTATGCCAGCTTCTCCAACATTTGGTGTATTTATGCCAGCTGATTTATGCCAGCTTCCCCACCTTTTCGTGGATTATGCCAGCTTCTCCAACTTTTGGTGTATTTATGCCAGCTGATTTATGCCAGCTTCCCCAACTTTTGGTGTATTTATGCCAGCTTCCCCACCTTTGGTGTATTTATGCCAGCTTCCCCACCTTTTGATGGATTTATGCCAGCTTCCCCAACTTTGGTGTATTTATGCCAGCTTCCCCACCTTTGGTGTATTTATGCCAGCTTCTCCAACTTTGGTGGATTTATGCCAGCTTCCACACCTTTGGTGTATTTATTCCAGCTTCCCCACCTTTTGGTGGATTTATGCCAGCTTCCCCACCTTTTGGTGGATTTATGCCAGCTTCTCCAACTGTTGGTGTATTTATGCCAGCTTCCCCACCTTTGGTGTATTTATGCCAGCTTCCCCACCTTTTGGTGGATTTATTCCAGCTTCCCCACCTTTGGTGGATTTATTCCAGCTTCCCCACCTTTGGTGGATTTATGCCAGCTTCCCCACCTTTTGGTGGATTTATTCCAGCTTCTCCAACTGTTGGTGGATTTATGCCAGCTTCTCCAACTGTTGGTGTATTTATGCCAGCTGATTTATGCCAGCTTCCCCACCTTTTCGTGGATTATGCCAGCTTCCCCAACTTTTGGTGTATTTATGCCAGCTTCCCCACCTTTGGTGTATTTATGCCAGCTTCCCCACCTTTGGTGTATTTATGCCAGCTTCCCCACCTTTGGTGTATTTATGCCAGCTTCCCCACCTTTGGTGTATTTATGCCAGCTTCCCCAACATTTTGAAGTGGTTTGGGCTTTGGAGAAGGGGATGTGGCCAGTCAGATTCACTATATAGCACAGAAGTGCTGGTATGTGACTGGAGATCATTTTTTGGTGGTGACACGCGGGCAGCAGAAAGAATGAGATGCCTCTTAATGAATGTTGTGTATTTTACCACAGCGGACTCTTCTTCAGGACTCTTGTACAAAATTGTATTTTTAGATAGTTGTAAAGCTTTCACTGATATAATGCAGTATTAAACAGTTTGCGCACTACTCGGACAACTTCTTCTCAATTATTTGTTTCCCCCTTATTAAAATAAAAACGGCCTGTTCTCGCCTATGGAAGGTGAGCAGCAGCATTTCTTCTTCCAAATGTTATTTTTGTCCAAAGAAAGTGAGAATGACCTGGCCCATTAGTGGATTCTGGGCTCATTTAATATCAGAATGTTAGCCTAGCCTCAGGTGACCCTATGTCCGAGTAGTGGACAACCCCTTTAATATGAAATTGGGGGAAAAAACACCTTTTAATTCAGATTCTTAGAATTTACTCCCCCAAAACCCCCAATATTTAAAGGAAATACTTTATAAAAGTATCAAATATTTATTTATTACTTGTTAAAATGTATTCATGCAAGTACCTTGAAAAAATTCTGCTCTTCCCTGATTCTTCCCCTTTTTTTTTTTTTTCCATTTTCCGCTGCATTGCATAGATAGATAGATACTATAGATAACATAGAGTTGTTACTTTTGGAGCGCAGTGTATGAAATCTCTTCTTGCAGTCTAAGGCTACATGCGCACGCTGCATCTTTTTGTGTTCATAAACTGCAGCCACAACTGCACCTTGTCAGAGAGAAACAAGGAAAGAAGGAATTTGGACCCGGCACCAGTATCATAAAAAAATCTTTCAGTCTTTTATTGAAGAATTGTATTAAAAATCAGGCAAAAAACGCACTGTACAGGAATACCTTTACAGGATAAACTTTACGCGTTCGGACTAGGTATATAAAAACAGAAAAGTCCTTAGTCACAAGTTACCTGTAAGGGGCCAAAGACAGAGCATATATGGGTCTCTCCAGGAGAGAGCCTGGAAATGTCACAAAAAAATGCTTGTAATTGTAGGTGCGTTTTTGGTGCATTTTTCACCACATGCGTTTTTGCTGCGTTTTTGTGACAAATGTTGACAAAAACGCAGGAAGAATGAACATGCTGCATTGTTTTTGTCACAAACATTTGACAAAATGCTAAGACTATGTGCGTAAATTGCGTAATTGCATGCAGTTACGCTGCGATCTGCAACGCAGCGTAACTGCATGCGTCCTGCGTCCCCTGCACAATCTATGAAGATTATGCAGGAGACATGCGCACGTGGCGTATTAGAGCGCAGTGCTTCGGCTGCTGCCCGAAGCGCACGTTCTAAGAAGTGACATGTCACTTATACTGTGCGCTCTGCATGCAGCCCCTGCTCTGTTTTTGGAAGGGGCTGGGAGGAGCTACATGCAGAGCGCAGGAAATCGGCTTTTGTTTCTGCAGCGCTTTGAAGCGCCCGTGTGCTGTTCAAATCGCTGCAGAAATTTCTGCAGGGACAGTATGCAACGTGCGCACATAGCCTAACAACTAAACTGCAATGTGCGCAGCAAATCTGACTTCTCATAGACTTTGCAAAAACGCAGCGTGCGCATGTAGCCTAAAAGGGCATTTTTTTCATTGGGGGAATGCACTTTTATCCCTACCACCAATCACAGCTTGGCAGTGAACATTGTAAATAAAAAAAAAAAACTATTGTGGAATTGCACTTTTTTTTTTTCTTGCAATTTCAACATATTTGGATTTTTCCCCATGTTCTAGTATATTATGTTGTAGAAGGACTGATGTCATTCAAAAGTATAACTCTTCCCGCAAAAATAACCCAAGCTTTGATATTGTTATGTGGAAGGAAAAATAAAACCGTTATGGCTTTTGAATGAAGGGGAGGAAATACAAAAAAATCTGCTTGGTCATGAAGGGGTTAAAATAATCTCTGGATGGCTTTCCGCTCTGCTCTGTTGACGGATTGGGACTGCCAATGTCATGCTGATTGGCAATCTGCTGCCTAAGGCTACTTTCACACATCAGTTTTCTGCATTCAGGCACAATCCGGAAAAAAACGGGTAAAACGGATCCTGTACCGCATCCGTTTTATCCCCATAGATTTGCATTGTTACCGGATTGTGCCTGATGGCTTTGCGTTGCATCCGGTTTTTTCTGGATGCGGCAAAATTAATTAAAGCGGCGGCCGGAGGCAACGTATCTTGTAACATTTTTTTTGTCCGTCAAAAAAACTGCATTGCGCCGGATCCGGCGCGATACGGCGTGTTTTATAATGGAAGCCTACGGCGTGTTTTATAATGGAAGCCTATGGACGCCGGATCCGGCGTAATGCGGCAAAAAACGGATTTCACAGGGAATTTTTTCCCTGTGAACTTTTCTACATTTTTTTTTCATGTTAAACCCACAAACTTAAATGTATTTCTGGAATTTTATGTGATATACCAACAGTATGTAACAAGTATTTGTGAGGTATAAAGGAAATACATTGTTTCCTTAATATTTTAAAAATAGAAATCTGAAAATTGTGGCATACATTAGTATTCAGTTCCCCTGAGTCGATACTTTGTAGGACTACCGTACCTTTTGCAGCAATTACAGCTGCAATTCCTTTGGGGGATTTCTCTACCAGCTTTGCATATCTGGAAGCTGAAATTTCTGTCCATTCTTCTTTGCACACTAGCTATAGCTCAGTGAGATTGGATGATGTCTGTGAACAGCAATTTTCAAGTCTTACCACAGATTCTTAAAGGAATTTAGGTCTGGACTGTGACTGAGCCATTCAAACACATGAATATGTTTTGATCTAAACCATTCCATTGTAGCTCCGGCAGTATATATAGAGTCGTTCTGCTGAAAGGTGAACTTATGCCCCAGCCTCACGGCTTTTGCATCTTAACAAGTTTTCCTCCAGGATTGTCCTGTATTTAGGTTCATCCATCTTCTCATTAACTCTGACCAAGAACTGAACTCTGCTTAAGGAATACATCCCCAAAGCATGATGCTGCCACCAACATGTTTGATGGTGGGGATGGTGTTTTCAGGGTGATGTGCAATATTTGCTTTCTTCCACACACAGTGTTTTGCATTTAGCCCAAAAAATTCTACTTCTTTCTCCTTTTTTACCTTAGCACCTTTTTCCACATGCCATGTAGGGGGGCACAACCTTGTAGAGGCTTCAAAAGACTTGAGACTGGGGCATAGACTCCCTTCTAGCAGGGTAAGGACCCTATACATGCTGCCAGAGCTAAAATGGAATTGTTTAGATCAAAACATATTTATGTCTGTGAATAGCTCAGTCACAGTCTAGACCTAAACCCCATTGAGAATCTGTGGCAAGATTTGAAAATTGCTGTTCACAGACGCCTCCATCCAATCTCACTGAGCTAGAGCTAGTGTGCAAAGAATGGGCAGCAAAACTCTCAGCCTCTAGATGTGCAAAGCTGGTAGAAACATTCCCCAAAAGACTTGTAGCAGTAATTGCAGTGAAAGGTGATCCAATTTGCAGATTCACATTTTTTTTTTTAGATATTTAGAAAACCTTGTATCATTTGCTTTACACTTCACAGTGTGTTGGTGTATCATAAAATACATTTACATTTGTGGGTGTAACATGAAAAAAAAATGTTGAAAAGATCTTTGGGTATGAATACTTTTTCAGTGCACTATAGTTGCCTCTGTTAGCAACTACTTGCCTGTTTGTTTTTAGGCACATAGTGAAAAATAAAG